>NC_056732.1:199085172-199172672 GCF_019279795.1 Protopterus annectens | reverse complement strand
GGAATTGCAAGAGCTTCAATATGTAGTCATCTGGGACAGCAGAAGCTATTGTCACAAACCTGTATTTTCCACAATCCATATGACATGTTTTCTTCTTCATCCAAATATACATCTCATAATATGCTTTGCACATAATTTTATATGCAGCTGAGAAATTTGGGTTTATAATCGGGCTTCTCTAATGTATCACTATTGTGGTCGAAGAAAA
Organism: Protopterus annectens; assembly: GCF_019279795.1. Taxonomy (NCBI): domain Eukaryota; kingdom Metazoa; phylum Chordata; order Ceratodontiformes; family Protopteridae; genus Protopterus; species Protopterus annectens. The sequence goes on along the minus strand of NC_056732.1, from coordinate 199,172,464 downwards.
TGTATGAAAGCATTGTCCATTTGGGATACTTGACAGCCATGGATTTGCATGCACTCGCAACAAGTCGGTATGCAGTTTGACATTATAGTGCGTATGGTGTTTGTAGTGTAGAAGTTTAGGATAATATATGCCTCACAGCCTTGTATTTTGCAGATGCCTGTGTAGTCTTATACCAGTATATATATATACACACATATATATATATATATATATATATATATATATATATATATATACACACACACACATATATATAAATATATATATATATATATATATATATATATATATATACACATATATACACACACACATACACGGAGCATTGTGCAGAGAGGCTAAGACATGCATAAGCAGATGGGTACACATAAATACATGCACTAGGTTAAAACACACTGGTCATAAACAACTCATTACTGTTATAGATATTGTTTAATTCCTACAACAGAACAGTATGAAGACTGTTAAAACTAGACTAGAGCTGAAAAAAAAAGTAAAGTATACATTCTCTAAACTGTTAAACTGCCATGAGAATAATTTGTGGTATTTTGTGGCTGTTATAGAGACTAGGGCATAAAATAAAATGACTGGTGGGTGTAAGTTGGAAGGGAAAAGTGGTAGGAGTTGTGAGAAACAAAGCAGCTGTTTAATCTGCAACACAGAGATTACCGTCCGTATCAGGGATTGTTGATGGAATATAGGCAGAGAGAGAGGAATATTCAATGAAATACCAGCTTTGGTGGAGTTTTTTTTTTTTTTTTTTGTGGAACCAAGAACAGAAGAGGCTATTAAGAAAGGGGTCAATTGTAAAGATTACAAAATATTGCACAATAACTATAAGAATCAATTAGGGAAGATTAGAATGATAAATTATAAAAGAATAATGGGAAGAAATCTGTAAGGCATCTGCATGTGCTGAGAAGTCTAGAAGATTATGGATATCTGCATGGAAGTGCCCATATGGGTCCTTTTATATTCTCAAGTGGACTTCAGAGGATCTTTTCCTTGCATAGAAAGCAGATGTTGGGTATATGAAAGGAGTGAGTATGAGGGAGGATTAGAAACACAGGGGAAAAGGGAACACATTTTTTTGGGGATGTGCGAAGTTTAAATTTTCCATACATGGTGTCCTGAAACAAGTGCTGTGGGACAGATTGTATTAAGCAAGGAGATGATGCTTTTAAGTTGTTGACTTGGTTTAGCATTGTTAGTAGTAGCCAAAAAAACAAATGTTAAACTATTGCCCCTGACGCACATCTAGCGTCCTTTTACTTAATTAAATAGAGGATAGGACCGATGATATTTACAACTATTATATAGGTTCTGTATGCATATATTGGCACATATTTGGCCTAAATTTGCTGATATCTAATTAGCGGCATGGTTTTTAGTGCTGCAGCCGTAATCACAATATCTGCAGTGCACGTGTCTGCTAATAGGAAGCTGGCGTCCTCCTTCTAACTCAATGTATGACCAATATTGTACTGTATATTCTTAAGATGTACTAGAAATTGCTCACTAAAACACTGTATACTGCTTTGTGCTGTACTTTGGTAGCGAGAAAAGCCTAAACCTCGCAAAGGTGCGTTTATCCAACTGACTCACTGAATGGTTATAATCTGTTTGTGTCTGAGACACGCACTGTTTTCACATGATGTTTTTAACACTTGTTTACAGACTGTTATGTGGGTTTAACAGCAAATCTGCTTTAAACTGTGTTTTCCTAATTTAACCTTACTTATTCTAACATCCTATCTCTTTCCCTTATATCACAGGAACCCCCCCTACCCTGACTCAACTACGCGAGGTCCCCAAGACCCAAAAAAGGTCCTACCGGGACTACTAACCACTGTAAATCCTCTGACCAGCAATTACCTCACAAAAGGGGAAACTGAAGAACTTCAGCCTAACCTAAAATAAACTACAGGGTAAATTTAAAGCATACTTCTCTCCTTCTCCCCTTAAAAGCTAAGAAGTACGTCTAGTCTCAGGAACCTGGCAGTTAACTAAAACTTACCTGGAAAACTGCTCCCATTAAGACCCTGGGGACTCCTGGCGGTGAATGCCCCGCTCCGCTCGCTCGCTGGCTCCGCTCCCCTCCCCGCCCCCTTATCCCACCCAACCCCAGTACCCCTACATTTATAGCTAAAGCCAGCCCCTCCCACTTTCCCCCCTTGCAAATCCAAAGCTTCTCTGACTCACCCTATTACTCCTCCCACTCCTAGGCCCACCCCCACTACCAATTCTAACACTAAATCTCTTCCCCCTCCATACCCTCCCCCTATCTCCATCATGGCCAAACTCATCTATTCTATCACCCCCCTCGCATTAATATTACTCGTGACTCTCCATTTCATAACAAAGTATGAAAACCAATCTCTGTTAGGGATTGGATTGGGAGTTAGGAATTCTATGTAGTTTCTATTCCACCTTCACTCTACCAGGACAAAACTATATCCCCCAAAGTAGTCCATCACACACTTTACCACCCCAAAACTCAAACTAACAAAACCAACCTCAAATTACTATCTAAACTACAAAGATTCCTGGTTTACCTGAAAAATCAAATCAACTTAGATGGTGATATCCATCCTAACCCAGGACCCACCAATGTACCAGACTCTAACCCCTCTAAATTAACCAGAAAACCAACTGACTCCCTTCTAATACTACATCAGAACCTAAGAAGCATTAACAACAAAATTCACAACCTACATGCCATGATAGATACTCACTCTCCTGACATTATGTGTCTAACTGAAACATGGCTAAAACCCACCACTAAAGATCAAGAGATCCTCCCACCCGGATATAATATCTTCAGGGCCAATCGTGAAAAGAAAAAAGGGGGCAGAATAGCTGTTATGTTTAGAAATACCCTGAATATCCTTAGGAATCCATTACAACCCCCTATTATCTCTAACCTAGAACTTATAGCCCTAAAAATATGCCTAAACACTCAAAAATCCATCAACCTCATTGTTACCTATATCCCACCAGGGAAGAATACAGAAAACCTAGAGCAAACCCTGTGCTGGTTAGCCACCAATTACCCACAAGAAACCATAGTACTTGGGGACGTCAATATTGACTGGTCTCTCTGTTCTACCCACACTACCCCACAACCCATTAACCTACATGGTTTTTCCCAACCAGGATAGGCAATACTCTCCAAAAAGAAAGTACCCTTGACTGGATCCTTACCAACAGAGACTCTTAACAACTATACCACAGGTACCCTTCCCAGTGATCTCAGTGACCACCTAATAACTTATATTATTAAACATAAATGCCCAACTTCCAACCCCCCCCCCATATAGACTTATCAGAAACAAAAAGAAATTTATCCCACAACTTTTTCTTGATGACCTAAAATCCTGCAACTGGACCCTATTAAAAACTCTACCCCTCCAGGAGAGTGTGTCCCACTTCAACGACACTTTCCTTAAGATACTTGACGCACATGCCCCACATAGACAAATTAGATCCAAAGTACGATTAGCTCCCTGGCTAACTAGAGAAACAAAAAACAAAATTAAACTCCGTGACCAAGCCTGGGATACATGGAGAGCAACAAAAACCCCCCAAAATCGTACTAAATTTCAACAGCTAAGAAACACTACTAAAACAGCCATCACCCAAGACAAAAAACAATACTTCTGCCTCCTCCAGGACAAACACCAAAACAACCCAAAAAAATTCTGGGCTGGTTTTAACAACCTCCTGCGCCCAGGTAAAACTACTACCCCAACCCCCGAGGTACTTATTGAGAAAGGACAGGAAGAGGTAGCCAATACCTTTAACTCCTTCTTCACCGAGACAATCCAAACTCTAGCCAGTCAACTAACCTGCAATCCCCCATCGACCACAAAACCACGTGACGATGCCCCTACCCCTTTCGCTTTAAAGCCAGTTTCTTCCTCTTACATACGTACCCTCTTAAAAAAGCTCAAACCAACCACCCTTGCGGCTGATCACCTCCCAGCGGAATTCTTACAAATTGCGTCTGATGTAATCGCCTACCCTATATCAATACTTATCAATCGAACCATAAATGAAGCCAGCATCCCCTCTATTTGGAAGATCTCTTACATCATTCCGCTTCACAAAGGAGGTAACTCCACAGAAATATCAAACTATAGACCAATAGCTATACTGTCCCCAATAGCGAAAATTATGGAAAGATGCATCCACAAACAACTTCTTCACTACCTAACCTGTAATCATCTCCTGTCCAACTCCCAGCACGGCTTTCACCCCCACCACAGTACAACCACGGCCCTCCTTTCCTTTGTCGACTCCATTAATAACAATCGTAATAACAAACTAATATCCTCCGCCCTCTTTCTTGACCTATCGAAAGCTTTCGATATGGTCAATCACCAGCTCCTTCTTAACAACCTTGCAACCCTACATCTGGACACCCCAGCACTAACCTGGTTCCAGGCTTACCTCACTGGTAGGCAACAAGCTGTCCGGTGGCAAAACAGACTATCAGGCCTGCTCCCCAATACCATAGGCGTTCCTCAAGGCTCAATTTTGGGTCCACTTCTGTTTTCCATCTTCATAAATGACCTACACTCAGTCATCCCTAAATCCACCTGCATCCAATATGCCGACGATTCCACCTTGATCTGCTCTGATGTCTCCCTCTTGAATCTCCAAACCACCACTCAACACTGTTTTTCTCTAGTAGAAAAATGGTTCACTGACCAGAAACTCCTACTCAATCCAACTAAAACCAAATTACTACTTTTTTTTCCCAAACGTCTTCTCAACCCTAGGAATAGAACTCACAAACAATAACAATACAACCTTCCATGTTAAATCCAACAACGGGACTATCATAACCCCTGTCACCAGTACCAAATTACTAGGTGTAACTATTGATCATAAGCTCAAATTTGACATACACATTACACAAACTGTAAAATCTGTTAACAAACAACTTGGATCCATGTACAGAATTAAAAACTATCTAACTCCGACTGCCAAATTAACTATTGCCCGCACACATCTCCTCTCCACCCTCCTCTATGCCTCCCCAGTCCTTTCTTTCCTCAATAAACGTGAACTCAACATGCTCTCTATTGCCTACAACCACATTGATAGATTTATAACTGGATCCCCATATCGCACTCACCATTGTCTCAACCTGAGGAAACTTGGCTGGTTGGAACTCCCAAACCTTCTCAAACTTAACCAACTCACTGAAGCTTGCAAATTAATCAACCAACCGGATAGAACTCCCTCACTATCTAGCATTTTGACCCCATACACTAACCTTAATAGTCTTCGATCATCCAACAGCACTCAGATCCTAACCATCAAAGCTAAGAACTCAGGTGGTGATGCCCTCTTTGCCAACTCCATTGGCAAGCCGTGGAACTCCCTGCCAAACTACCTTAGAATTACAACCTCACACAATCAGTTCAAAAACAACCTGAAAGAATATCTCAAAACACAATGGCTATGCCCATGTCGTGAACCTGACTAAATATATATCTCAAACCCTTCTAAATGTCTAAAATCTATCAACCAAATTGTAAACATGTTTATTTTCTTGTATTAGTCTTTATACTATTTGTATATAAGAAATCTCAGCTGTGTATAACCTTCTGATTGTTCTGTTGTCTTATTTAACATCTATGAAAAATTCTCTCTCTCCTTGTATTTGAAACATGTACCTTTTTTAACTTGTATTTTTTTAACTTGTATTTTTCGACTTGTATTAACCACTATGTTGGAGCTTTTCTCCTCGGGCCTCTACTGAAAAAGGATATGTATCCAGCTAGACTAGCCCGGTTAACAAATGTAAAATAAATAAATAATAAATAATTGTTAATGCAGTACTGAATAATATAAAAGAAATGAAAGAACAAGAGATTTGGTCATTAAAAGATGAAGTGATTTTTACAAAAGTAAAGGTGCATTTGGGAATAGTTTTTACAAAGCAATGCTCCAACAGATGACTGAAATAAGTTTTTTTGCTAGGAAATGTAAAGTAAATCTGTGGGACAGTTCTAATGCTTGCCAGGAAATAATAGTTAGGATGGAAATTGTATAAGTAATGCATGTATACAGTAGTGGGTAGTGTTGTGATATTTGATTTTTCATTGTTAGTATGTATATGAGCTAAATTTCATCAATGAAATCAATCTCAATGACATCATAATAAATAAGTGAGGTGAGGAAAACTCTGCGACAGGTGAACCCCAGGAAGGCTGATGGACTGGACAACATCCTGGGAAAGGGTGGTAAAGGATTGGTCTTAACAACTAAGCACTGTACTCGCAGACATTTTTAACATCTCCCTTGTCCAAGGAAAAGTACGCTAATGCTTGAAAAATACAAACATAATACCACTGCCAAAGAAAGCAACTCCCTCAAGCCTGAATGATGACAGATCAGTAGCTCTCATGAAAAGCTTTGAAAGACTGGTCAACAAACACGTCATCAAAACTACCAGCTGCACTTGACCCACTACAATTTGCATACCATGCCAGTCGCTCAACAGCGGATGCCATCTTATTTGCATTACATCTCACAGTGGCACACCTGGAGAATAAGGACAGTTACTAACGTTAGGATGTTGTTTATTGACTTTAGTTCAGCATTCAACACAGTTATCCCACAACATCTAATTGAGAAACTTGTGCATCTAGGCATCAGTAACCACAGGTGCAACTGGATACTAGACTTTCTGATCGAAAGACCACAAAAAGTATGTGTGGGCAAGAATTCCTCAAGAAACATCTCAATTAACATAGGAGTACCCCAGGGATGTGTTGAGTTCACTATGGTTTACCATACTAACTCACGACTGTATAGCCAGATTTAATACCAATCACCTCATCAAGTTTGCAAATGACACCACAGTCGTGGGTCTCATCAGTAATGAAGATGGAGCATACAGGGAAGAAGTGAATCTACTTACTGACTGGTGCACTAGGTACAACCTTGATCTCAATGTCGGCAAACCAAGGAGATCATAAGACTTCAGGAAAAACCATCCAGCTCACTCTCCACTCATGATTAATGGAGAGAGGGTAGAAATAGTAAGTAGCACAAACTTCCTGGGAGTCCATATTGCAGAGGACTTATCCTCGTCACTAAACACCAGACACATAGTCAAGAAAGCCCACCAATGCCTGCATTTTCTGCGGAGGTTAAGGAAAGCTAATCTACCACCCTTCATCCTTATCACCTTCTACAGAGGGACCCTAGAAAGCATCCTAATGAGCTATTTCATGGTGTTGTACGGGGGCTGTTCAGTTGCAGATCAAAAAGCCCTACGGTGGGTGCTGAATGTCGCTGACAGAATAACAGACTGCAACTTCCCAGAAATGTTATGGTGCAGTAGAAGTTATGAGATGCATGCTCATAGTTGTTTACAATGTCAATCAAGTCCAGTATTTATTTGCTAGCTATTTTAACATATCAGAAGATAAGTATGCAGTAAATGTGCAGTAATCAATCACTCTGCCGCTAAAAACTGTAGACATAGTCATTTATAGTAGTATGTAGTAAAATAGCAGTTTAACTTAAAATTAATGTTATGTATGAATTATGTATGTTACGTGTGCTATCAGTATTGAGCCTAATGCATGCAATTTCGTTCAGGCTATGTGGAGGTTTATTTTTTTTTTTCTTGTTTGACTACTGGTTGTGGTTATCACCTAGTTAGTAGTTTCTTGTTAATTAACACAGTGCCTACATGGTACTATTCCTGGGTGCAAAGCTGATGTTGGACAATGCTGCAAGGCAGTCTAAAGTACTTATTTGTTGTAATAATAAGTAGCTAACTTTCCATTTGAATCATTAGACAGTAGTGCATTCTTTTACTTACTTTAAAGGAATCCGTGAGTGTAAGAGAGAACTTTTAAAGGGAAAAAAACTGTATGAAAAGCAATGAGCACATTCTGAAGTTGAAAGCTCAAAGGAAGGCACAGTAAAGCATTATTTCATAGGGAGGGTATTGGACAATTCAGCTTTTCTGAATTGACAGTAGATCAAGCAGTACTGGTCTGCCGTAATATTCTCTTTTTATGATTGTCTTATTTGTAAATGCACAGACTGAAATTAATTGTTCTTTTAAGATCTGATCTGATGTTTTGTAGTGTGTGTGGGTGTTTATTCTTTGCTAGACAGGAATTTATAACTGTTACGATAATCCCTTCCTTAGTTTTCATGAACAGATGCGAGCTGTGTTACCAATACAATACTGTTTATGGAGGACAGAAATGTGCTGATAAGCTTTATTGGCAAATGACTCATTTATTCTAATTTTAAATGCCTGTTAAAATGCATTCCCATAATTCAGTTAAAATGTAATGCACGTGTAAATAACACACACACCTGCTGACATTTAGCTCTATAGTTCAACAGAAGGAGATGCAGAGTTGTGTTGTGCAGCCTGCCTTGTTTAACTATATTATAGGAGGACACTTGTAATGTAGATTACAAATGTCGCTGTTAAAGGTGAACAGGCAGCGATTCGGATTCCTGGAATATTCTCTTGTTGGTTTTGTGTGTGTGTGTGTGTGTGTGTGTGTGTGTGTGTGTGTGTGTGTGTGTGTGTGTGTGTGTGTGTGTGTGTGAGAAAGAGAGGGAGAGAGAATCTTTTTATTGAAAACAGATTTTAGATTTGTCCTTTTTTCATATGAAATGAGAAGAGAGCAAATGTATGTTTTAACATCATTTGCAAAAATAAGCCTTTAAAAATATGTACTGTGCAAGAACTGACTATCCATTCCCTTTTTCCTTATTCAGTTTTCACAGTGTAATATATGGCTGTGCAGGCATTTTAGCCAGCTAGCTGCAAGGAAGGCACAGCAGTTTCCCCTTTCTGATGTATTTATTTATTTCCAGTTTGATGACCGGGGAGGTCCACTGGGCTCAAGGAGCCTGTTTTCAGAGGAGGCCCGGGGAGAAAAGCTCCATATTACATAGTAAAAATAGTACCAATTAAGCAAATTGTAATATTATATAGTAAAACTAAGCAAAGTGTAACAGCAAAATAGAATAATAAAATAGAGTAATATACAATACATACAAGTTTACAGATTAGAGAACTAGTAGTACAGAGTTTAAATTGTACATAGATTGTAAATCATCTGTGAATGGTATAAAACTAACATTTGTAAGATGGTAGTAAGTAAGATTAATCCCCAGAAAGGGGAGGATAAAGGTGGAAAGGTACCTTATGTGCAGTGAATGTATTCCTGTAATAAGCAGGTTATCATTGGCAACATTACATTTTGCAGTATTTTAAAAAAGAAGTGTGCCACTGCTTTTTATAGCAGTATTGCTGTTCCCCAGTATCCACCACTTCTAGATCTTTCCGTTCATTTTGTTTTGCATAACTTTAGAATCCAATTTCTCTGGAATTCAGAACGGAATCAATCTAAAACTGTTAATTTTAACTTTTGAAGAATTTCAAAACTGTAAGAGCCTAGTCCTATAATACTTAGGATGGTAACAAAAATTTAACTGGTCCAAAACTTTTAAGAACAGTATATTTAACAATAATGTACATTCTTAGTCTTCTGTATTTCTCTACGGCTTGCTTTTTAAATATACTCTAATTTAAAACAAGATTAAAGGGAACTCTTCCTGTGTTATTTTTTTCACATTTCATTTTGGTATTGTTTTATCTTGCTTGGTAGTATTGGTGTTTTGGCTTCGGTAACGAGTCCAGGGCCAGAATGCCCACACTCATTTTGATGGAATGGAAGACCATAGCCTGACACCTCTGTTGTGATAGGGTCAGCTTTTTTTTTCAATATTCTTTTTATTTATTCCCATTTTATTTTTCCTTCTACATTTAAGAAGGGCCAGGTTTTTCTTTTACAAATAGTTGCAGTTTATTGACTGCTGCCATTAAGCAGAAATCAACATTTAGAGCCTTGATGCTGCTTCCACCTGAGATCACTCATCTGACAATCAGACATCTTGTTCTCCTTGTCTGCTTAGCTCTTGTGCCATCCCACCCAACTTTGGTGCGATCATTGGTTTACCTGATGTTTGTACTTCCAACATCAGTCTACCTGATGTTCAGTCTGTCTGCAGCATACCCATCATTAGTAATCCTAGTCCTGGCTTCCCACACCGTAATGCCACTGACTTTGGCTTACCTGATATCATTTTCATAAGTAAGTCAATTCACTGTCTTCCTTAGTTGATAATGACCACAGCATCAGCAGGAAAAAAAAGGATTCTTGCCTCTCAAGCCACTAATCGGCTGGGTGAATATTCCATGGAGCTAGGCATGTTCCTGGTAGAGGCTCCAGCCCAGACTACCATATTCTTTCTATCCAACATCTAGCTGGAACAGCCAGTTCTTACCCCTTCTATTATCCCCTGCTGCCGTCACATTGAGGTTTGACCTTCATTCTGCCTAATCCTCTTTACTCTGAGAAGGCAGGCTCCCAAATAATAATCAGTGTCTCCAGTAGTAGGCATACCTGTCAACCTCTCAGTGCAAGAAATCTGGACAAAGGCCCAAAAATGGAGATTGAGTTTAAATATTGCTCTTATAAACTTAGTTGATAGAATAGCGGGTTTTGTGTTGATGAGAGTTTCTGAAGGACATGAAGTCTGAAACTCAAATGCCGTCATTAATTACTCTCTTCAATCCTCAATGATTTGCCAGAAAAACATAAATTTTATGAGGGACAGACCAAAAATATGAGGAAAAAATCTAGATAGTTGACAGGTATGGTATAATGTTTCACAGACCCTAAAACATCAAGAAAAACAAAGGCCAAGACTAAGTCTGTGGAACCCTTTCTAGAACTAAACCCAGTTTCAGACGGCATGCGTATGGATGAGGCTTCTCCTTCAGTGGACTCAAGCTTTAGACATTCTGTATAGTGGGGGTTTGGCCCTCAGAGCTAGTATCCTAATCCCAAGAAAGTCTTCTGAAGACATGTAGAGAAATGGAGCAGTCTTCTTGGGTGGTCTTGCCTAAAGTAGGTATGTTAAAGGAAGAAGTACTTCCCTGGAACTGTGGCTACAAGCCCCAGGACTGCAAACTGTATGCATCAACCCCTACACTGGTGTCTGTCATGGGTCTCAACTCCCAAACTAACAGCTAAAAAGAAAAACACCTTCTCCTCAGACCACACATTTGCCTATCCCCTGATAAAGAATTCTGGGCTTTACAGAGGTTTGGAATGTGCATGTTTGCATCTCGTGCATTATCCTTGAGGGGGTTAACAATCATTTGATTGATGGTGGAAGACCTTAAACATGTTTGCTCTGTATAAACAAATTTAACATTCGATCCCCCTTCCATTCTTTCTTTTATTAATTAACATACGTGCATATTCTGTTACAAAAATGTTATGTTTCTGTCTGTTAACTGGATAAGTTGTGTGTACCAAAGGACAGTTTGCAGCCATGACCCCTATCGAAACCACACAGAAACAGTAAATAGGAAAAGTGAACATTATGTAACATTAAGCAGGTACTTTTATAAATCAGCTGTGTTGTATGGTAAACTAGTAATTTGTAGTACACTTTGACATTGTTAATCAGCTCAAACATTAAGGAAATATGTTAACACGTTTTTGTAGAAGAAGTCTTCAACTTTGTGGGAGTGCAAACATTAATATTTGTAAGCAATAAAGTAGCACAAAATCTGCAAATAAGTGAATAAAATGCAACATGGAAGGTCTCATATTTCCTCAAAACACATTGAAGGTGTAGCCTTTCATCACAAAAGCCATTAGCATCCTTCTGTACCAGGTTCAAATGCATTGTAATGCTGTGGTAGATCTGCAGTGTCAGTGGAATCTGGTATTGATGTACACCAGCATTCCTGGTTTTGCTTCAGTTCCTTCACAGAGGATACCAAGGCATTTATCATAGATTTCCCTTACAAGAGATGTGCATTCTGTAGACAATTGGTTTCTCAGTAAGAAGGAACTGTACAGTTGCAGGAGTGAAGTTATGTGCGCCACAATGTACCTTTAGCAGGACTCAGGGGAGCCTGTGAAAACCACATGTTCTCTAAAACTTTGATCTCCAACAGCAGGAAATAGCTTGGTCTCAACAGTCTTCCTCACCTGCTTTGGGGTTCAGCAAGGACATAAGACCATAGGTCAAGGTCCTGTCTTCTGCCATGCTAGGACACTGGGAAAGGGACACTAGAGAATGGAATCATGCCTGTTATCCAGTCAGTGAGGATTAGGGCATTTTTTCACATCTTCCTAACAACCTCCCACCCCCACTGTCCATTGGTTAGAATCCTCCCACTCTCCATTTGTTAGAAAAAACAGTACATCGCTTATTGTGCTGGGTCAATGCAACTGAACAGTTCCATGCTCAATGATTTTCTGCTAGTGTATATGCATGCCTTCCAAATCCCATGTCACAGGACCTGCGCTACCTGTCCTTCTCCTAGTGTACCTCCTGATAAAAAAAAAAAAAAAAAACTCCACTAACATCCTATCCCTACAAAGTAGGCAACCGGCATCCAGCATCCATCATTTACTCCCCTCCCTCCTTCCTAGCCAGAGTGTAAATTTAAATCCGCATGCTTTGGGGCATAGTCAGGACTCTCGTCATCCTTGCCAGAATGCCTGTTACTTTGTCATTGCATTATGTAGTTAACCGAAAGACCCTAAAATAAAGATTTGGTGCGATAATGTCATGCATAGTGCAGAGTTTACATACTTTATTACAATGTCATTTTCTAGAACAGCATCAGCAGAAAAACAGTTGTACTGTCTACTGTTCTCTTCCCAGATCTCCACTGCAAATGATGTGCTTCTGCTGCTGGGAAATGTATTTGAGTCAAACTTGACCCAGTAAAAGCCTTGAGGTGAATTGTAGTAGACCCAGTAAAAGCCTTCAGCAGGTAGTTTTCTTTTGCTTAAATGACCAATTAACTAATGTGGTGTCAAAAATTATGCTAGCTGCCAAACTTGTAAACCTATAGCGATGCAGTGCTGTTAAAGAACCTGTAATGTTAGCCTGTCACCTGTATAACAGAGCAGAATGTCATGGTTCCACTTTAAAGTCCAGGACTTGGTCTATGTATAGGAACACCCTGGGTACGACTTTTATTGATTACCTTCCGTGTGCTAGGGCACCTTGTAGGATAGAATCGGATCTATGTGCATTCTCACTGTGCTGCTGATGCTTCAGGTCTATATCAGATGTTTAGGGTGTATGAAGTGGAGGTTGTGATAGTTTTCCCCCTTCTTCTTTTTGTCTTTTAAAAGAAATATGCTAGAAGAAAACAAGCTCTTGTATACACTCACACACCTTTAATAATGACAACATCAGTAGTACAGTGGCATTGTATTGTATGGCCCACTGCTAACAGCGGTCTGTCGCTCTTAGTTCTCGCTACCTGAGTGCCCAATCTCTTTGTGTGTTATAGGCCTCCAGTTATACTAGGTATATTATTTCCATCCTAGTTATGGACATTCCCCAAATGAGCCACCCATTTTCCTTTGTATGAATCGGAATTCAAACAGGATAATGAAATGGTTATAAGTTTTAAAAAATAAAATTGCCAGAATGTTAGCATTCTTTTACAAATAGTTGAATATTGGTATGTTTTAAAAAGTCAGTCATTTACACAGCAAAACAAGTATTCCCAAATGATGTTAACAAAAAACCCCCACAAAATACATAATATAAAACATGGAAATACTACTTGTTTAATATGGAAATACTACTTGTTTAATATGGAGAAAGTCGTAGAAGTATGTCAACTTCATGTTTCGCATATTTTGATGCAGAGGAAAGAGTCTGTGTGGATATGCTGCTTTCAAGGTCTGACTAGGAATTCCCTGCTGTATCCTGAATGGCAGGCATCATTCCCACTGATGTAATGGACAACCCTGCATGTTAGGTGAGTTATTGGCAGTGCTGTAGAAGTTCTGAAATTAGAGTCAGATAAAAGGAATTCAAAGCCAGGAGCTGCATCAGATATATGTTGTAGTGCACAGAGTGCTTTGATTACACACTGAATTCAGAAAACCTTTAAGCATCTTTCTGTACTGTTAAAGATCGAGTGAAGTCGGAACACTCAGCTTTTTTTTTTCCCCCAGCTTGTTCATCTAGTATTCCAGTTGCTGGAGAAGTTGTTGATGTAAAATGAGCAATTTCATGGCAAAAAATAATGCTCTCCACAGGTTCCACTAACAACTTCTGGGTCTTGTGGAGCGAGGTGATCATGCAAATGAGGGGAACGCCTTTCTGTAAGGGAGAAGTTTCATTTGTTGCTACTTAAAAAGCATGAGAAAGGGCATGTAGAAATTAGTGTTTAATGTTTTGGCTTTTTTTTTTTTTTTTTTTTTTTTTTTTATGAAAAAAAAAAGTACTAAAATAACCTATGTTACATGTAGGCAAGAGTGTGTTAGTTAGATTGACCTTTACAGTTTTTTTTTTCTGATTGTAGTGTAGATGTTCATCGTGTTACACTGCTGCAGTCATCACACTTGGGTTATCTGCCGTCAGGCGGTCCCGCAGCCGCCCGAGTTCCAAAGTATTGGTCCGGCGTCGGTTGCTATCGCTTATTCCCTGACGTCAGTGCGACAGGGGTATAAAAGAGGCAGCTGATGCCATTTTCTTCAGTCTTTCTTGCCACGCGATGCCCGAAGCAGAAGCAGTTCGCAAGTGCCGGTCGGCCAGCTCCTGAGATTTTCAAATCGAATTTTAGACCGAAGTCTTCAATAAAGCTAAGTACCCCGTTGGAGAACCTTTTCTTGCCTCAGTCCGATGTCAGAAAAAGTTAATTGCATTTCTTGTGGGAAGCAAGTACCTCATAAGGATTTTCATTCTTATTGTATCCCTTGCCTAGGCCCAGACCACGACGTCAGAGGTTGTCGGTTTTGTGCTAGGTTTAACAAACGAACTATTAAACGACGGTTTGATTTCACCCAACATTATTTTGGTAGAAAATTTAATTATACCATGCCGTTGGAGCAACCGACGACCGGGATGCATAAAAAGCGCAAAGATAAGGACAGGCAGCCAAGACCCAAACCAGACACCGAGGCCTCTGCTAGGCCAGTCGCCGGTTCTCCGGTTTTCAGTGCGACGCCTATGCAGCCCCTGACGACCACTGATTTAGAACCCCAACCTTCATCCGACTCCCAAGCGGAGACTGCAGGGCCTCCAGAGCCTTTATCTTTAGGCCCTTCCGACTCCATGGCTGATGGGGATTCCGGTGCAGTTGAAAGGCCGTTAGTTGCTGAAGGTGTCTTCAGACCGACTACACTTACTATTAAATCCTCTGCAAAACTGAAAACTCCATTAAAGGTAAGGAAACCTGTACAGCAGTCTCCAGTGCAAGGCCCCATGCCTAAGAAACAGATGCTTAAGATGGCCGAAAACTTTATTACCCTAATCAGGGGCTCCCATCCCCCACCTGACAAAAGGCCTAGACAGGAGGAGGACTACGCTTCCTCTGACCAGGTTTCCATTACCTCAGATTCTTCTGAGGTACAGGAGTACTATTTTCCCCCTTATGAAGACTCTGATGCTGAAGAGTCTATTCCTTCAGCATCTCCCCCAGAAGACTACTCTTTTGGGGAAACTTTACATACCATGAGGGAACATTTCCACTGGGAAGGCCAGGATTACTCTGTTTCTAAGAAAAGGCTCTGAGAGTTCCTCTTACTACCCCAGCACAGACCCCTCACTATTCCACCTGTGTTAGACATTGTGGATGATGTTTATTCAGAATCTAGCCTTAACCCAGATTCATTACCTCCTGCACCAGCCAAACCAGACAGATACTGCAGAGTCCCTGACTCGCATAAATTCCTATATAAAAGCCCTGTTGCTGACCCAGAAACCATTTCCCAGGGTCCCAAAGCGGTTAAGGCCTCTATTGCTAAAAATCCTGTACCGTCTGAAAGAGATTCTAGAGCACTAGACAGATGGGGAAAGAAAGTGTATACCTCAGCTACCCTAGCTATGAGGGCCTTAAATTGCCAGTTTCACGTGCTGAAATATCAACAATGTTTAATGTCTCAATTAAAACAAAAAATGAGCACACATACAGAGCAGCCTGATTACAAGGAAATGCAAGATTTGTTGCATGCAGCAGAACAAGTGGGAAAACATACTTTGCAATGTGGATTTGATTCATTGGAAGCTTCTTGCAGAGCAGCTGTAACAGGGTCTGTCATTCGTAGGCATGCTTGGTTAAAAGAAAAAACTTTACCTGATCATGGTAAAGCAAAGTTATTGGATGCACCCTTTTACAGCAGGATGTTTTATTTGGTGTGAAAGCAGAGGAGGTTTTAAAGAAAATGGAGGATAAGGCAAAATCTATGCAGACAGTCAAGGATTTTTTACAGGTCCAACCCCCTCATTTCAGCAGAAATTGGCCAACCAAAAACTGTTCCTTTCCAACTTCTGACAGACCTCAGAGGAGCAAATACAGATGCCCAAGGGGCAGAGGTCAGCCACAAGGCTCTTACAAGCCACGACGATGGGGTGCCACAACCCAGAAAGGAGGAGAAGACAGGTCTCAAACTATCAGAAGACAATCACAATGACTTACCCCTCAGACTGCAAAGCAAATCACTCTTGGCAGCTCCCTTGGGAGGAAAACTTGCACTTTTTGCAGACAGTTGGCACATCATCACAAAAGACAAATGGGTCCTAAATATTCTAACTCAAGGATACAGGTTCCACTTTCACACTTTACCAAGGATAAAAGGAATGCCAAACCTGCCATCAAATCAACGGGCAGAGGCTCAAAGACAAATTACAGCACTCATGGACATGAGAGCCATTCAACAGGTTCCTACACAGGAGCAAGGACAAGGATTTTACTCAAGACTCTTTCTGGTTCCCTGAAAGGACAAAGCCTGGAGACCCATTCTGGACCTTTCAATTCTAAACACATACCTGGAAGTACCCAAATTCAAGATGCTCACACTACAGCAACTTCTTCCCATGCTGGGCAAGAAGGCTTGGCTAGTAACGCTGGACCTCAAGGAGGCATACCTGCATGTCCTTATCAGACAAAATTGCAGAAGATATCTCTGATTTATAGCAGGTACAACTCATTACCACTTCACTGCACTGCCCTTTGGCTTATCTACTGCATCCAGGGTCTTCACAAAATGCCTGGCACCAGTAATTGCATACTGCAGACAAAGAGGAATCAAATATATCCATACCTGGACGACTGCCTTATTCAAGCAGACAGCAAGGACATTCTTTTAAAACCTCTGGCATTTGTAAAAAACCTACTAAGTTGCCTAGGGTACACAGTAAACGAAAAGAAGTCAAAACTAGTGCCCTCACAAGACATAATATTCCTGGGTGCCAGCTTAAATACAATGGCCCAGATGTCTTATCTCACGCCAGACAAGCAAGGACAACTGACTCAATACTTCAAAATGATGGCAACAAAGACCCATCTCCCTGCAAGAAAAAATCTGCAGGCCTTGGGATTCATGGCATCTTGCATACTACTAATGCCATATGCCAAACGGCATATGAGGAAATTTCAATGGTACCTGAAAAGCATATGGACTCAACACAGCCACAGCTTGGAAACAGTAATACCACTAATTCCCTGCAAGGGAGCCCGCAGGATTTTTTGCAGGGGGGTGCAAACCTATATTTATATGCTATGGTGAGATCCCCGTTGGGTGTCTACATCTTATTGGGGCGGCTTACGCTGCCACTTTTTATGTGCACCATCTTTATAGTGGCAAATAGTGTTTTGCATTCCGCCAGATCCTCTGATGCTTTATTATATATTTTCATATACTTGTATCAATACTCAGTATTTGATTTTTCACTTGGTTCTGGTTGTTGGTTTTCCTGGTTTTACGTAAAGCCGTTGATCAGATGGTTATGATGAAGGTGTGTCCTTCTTTGTTTAGTCCGACAGTTGCTGTTGGTTATAGGATGTTTTTTACTGTCGGACCATTTTTCGTTGTTTTGACTGTCGTCATATGGCTTTCCGTGCATACAGGATGCTACAACAGTTTTATTTCTATTTTCATTGTTGCCGTTACTGGTGAGTTTTATTACTTACCTTTTGTGTAAGTCAACTATGTTATATAGGTCTAGGATTTTGTGCATTAGTAGGTTCTATAGATGTTTTTTCATTGAGAAGGCGATATTAAGCTGATTTTATTAACCAGCATGTTCTGCACTATTCATTAATGACACTACACTGCCGTTTCTTGACAATATTTATTACATGGATATTTCTGCTAGGCAGAGTTTGATAATACCATTTGCCCTTACTGATACAACAATATGATCATCTGGTGTCTTTGATGCATTAGCTCTGATTATTTGCTCTATGATAAGGGGCTCACGATGAACTCTGTTGAGCGATTCTACCTCTAGGGATATTATCTATTTTATTTTTATTAAAGTATTTTATTAATGTATTCGTGGTTCTTTTGCTCATATTTTGTGAACTTTTGAAATATGGACCATATTATGTATTTGATCACTGACACTTGCTGCTTTGTTTTATAAGCAACTCTGAGTTTTCAGCAGGCTTGCACTGTCAGCTTAGGCCAGAAGTTGCTGTTTTTTGGTGTGACAGCATAATTGTTTTAAAGCTAGGGCTACCACCTGTCCCACTTTGAGGGACAGTCCCTCTTTGGGCAGTTGTGTCCTGCAAAAAAATTGTAAAATTGGCAAATGTCCTGAGATTTTAGGACAACATTATTTCCTATATTTTATGTAATAGTTGCATAAAACAGTTATTCTGTATCTAAAACACCTAAATGTTATAAGAAACGGAATAAGCAACTAAAATGCTACAAGAATAAGCTTTTATTTAGGCAAAAAAGTGAAGTTCTGTCCTTTGTACTGGCCGTGGGTATGTTTCGGTCTGCAAAATCTGATGTTTGTACCAAAAATGTCCCACTTTGGACATTTGAAAAGGTGGCAACCCTATTTAAAGCGCTTTGGCGCATTTTATGTTAACTGTTTTTATTCATGCTCTTTCATATGTTTTTTATTCTCTTTTTGTCTATGTTTAACATCTTTGAATTTGTTAATGATACCCCTTTAAACTAGCTTAGCTTGAATGCTATAATTATTCAATTAGTGTTCTGATTAGCTAGTTTTGAGCACCAAGAGCTTTTGTATAAAAGGCTGCTCAATTTCATGTTTTATTACACCTGAAGAAGCATAGTGTTACTATGCGAAAGCGCTTGTGTGTTCCAGTTCTTCATTAAAGAAGTTTTCTACATTGTGGATTCCTCTGTGTGGTGTATCCAGTGGATTTGGTGTGTTCCTATACTACTAATGCCATATGCCAAACGGCATATGAGGAAATTTCAATGGTACCTGAAAAGCATATGGACTCAACACAGCCACAGCTTGGAAACAGTAATACCACTAATTCCCTGCAAGGGAGCCCGCAGGATTTTTTGCAGGGGGGTGCAAACCCAAGCCCCACCCATGTAGCCCCACCCCTCTGCTGTCCCCACCCACACAGCCATACCAGTGTCCCATTACTTGGCTATTTCTCCCCATTTGTCATACACTGTTCAAATCTCTCAATGTGCATACTGTTTTATGCTTTACTTCTACAATTATTACAGATGTTTGGATTTCATTTACAACTTTTATTTCAAATTTTATAGCACAAACACTGATAAGACATTTACTAAACCTAAACAAAGCAATAGTCTTACAATGAAAACAGACTTAGCATTAAAACTTCTCTACCTTTGAAACCCACATTCACTGAAACAACATTGAAACCCACATTCAAAGAAAATGCATCTAGCCAGTGGCAGGGTAAGTTTACCTTTGGGCTGTTTTCAAATCATAGGCTCCTTGCACACATTTTTAGAACCATGGAAAAGTTATTTGATTCACCTTCCTGACTGTAATAATTATACTATATAATAATTGAATTATATCCCTTGTATAATACAGCACCACTTGTTAGAGCGTATTTTAAATTTATAGTTCTGAACATTTTTCCTTTAAACAATGAAACAAATCATATGAACCAATAATGACAACCTGCCCAATTCAGAACATTTTGACCATAAAGGGCCACTCAAATGTCTGTCATACTATCCACCAATATCAATCAATATGCACAACGTCTGCAGAAGTAAAAGTCATCTGAATAATCCACATTAAAGAGATCTGAAACCAGTGAAGAGGTTGTTGCTAGAAAACAACTTTATATTTCAGTGTTTAATCTACAAATTCAATGCCTACTGCCCTTGAAGAATAGATTGTCTACGTTATATTAAAAAAAAGGTAAGCTGGTATATTGCAATAGGGAATGGGTGGCAAGCTGAAAAACAAGTTCATAGTTATTAGGCATCTCATCCAAAGGAGGACATACTCAGGACTGTAGCACTCCACCCCCGTAAAATGCAAATCTACATGTTGTGGGTGTAGAACCTATAGCCTTCTGTATCAAGATGCAAGTATGCTACCTGCTGTGCTGCTTTAAAATTTCTATACCACAATAGTGATACCATTTGCTAAACAAAACAGTTGCACATTTTAAGCAGGCGTAGCATGAGCAGCAGTAAATTTCTCTTCCCTTGAAGCTCACAATTCCTTGAAAATGCACTTGAAAATAAAATCCATCTGCCAACTCTAACTAGGGCATGTCACTCTCTCTCACACACACCTCAACCTCTTAGTGCAAGAAATCAGGACAAAGCCTAAAGTAAATAGGAACAGATTATAACTATTGCTGTCATGACCTTAGAACATTGCTAGAATCTGCACCTGCTTCTGACAAAGTACCTTCTTGATGACACAGGACAAATATATATTTGTGCAGTTATTCAAACCCAGACTGTTTTTAAAATAAAAAAGTCACTTACTACCAATGAACAAATTACACTACCAAAGAAAAATAAGTAGTAGATCAATAACTACAAACCGGTCTAATTAAAGAACTAAATAATATTACCAATGTACTTTCCTCACAGTGCGACTCGGCTTCTTAACTACCACTGTTTGTGCCAAACCTGAAGTGCTGAGAGCAAAACAGAATAATGGAATCACTGGAGATAATTGAAAATAGTTTAGAGCATTACTTTGCTAAAATATTATGAAAACAGCATGAGCTACAGAATTTCTTGGGAAGGAACTGAAATGCAAAGTAACATTAGTGAGCTACAGAATTTCTTGGGAAGAAACTGAATTGCAAAGTAACTTTAGTCAGCCATTTCATTTACAGCCCCATGGGTGCTTTATGTAATGAAATAAGTACTTTGCCTGCAATTTCATAACATACACTTTTAGATAACTACTGTACCACAATGTATACTAGGTGTGCCCATCCAAAGAAATGTCCCTGAAGTACAGATACATAATCTCACAAAAAATAAAATGAATGGTTTAGATACCTACTGATAAAGAATGAAACACTTCAGCTGAGACTTGCACTCAGATCCTTTACCTGAGTCTACAAGATACTTGTATACAAAAATACCAGATACATTATTAAAAGAACTAGAATATAAATATACTTCTATCACCTTAATCTTTCCCAGCATGAAATCAGTGACTACAAAAGTAATTGCATATTACATACGGAATATGTGCTGTCTTTATTTATTGAGAGTTCGTAAAAATACCTCTGAAAAATAATTCAGTACTATTGCTCGAAAGTGAACCCATCCATTTCAGAATATCATGTTTTCCCACTATTAGCTATGAAACTGAAGAGACTCGATAAAATATTTCCTAGAACAAAATAGTGGCCATACAAATAATTTTCGAAAATGAAAAGATTTGCGCTAGAGCACCACGTTCCAAAAACCACAAATAACAATAGTATAAGTCCCATAAACAGGAACGTGGAGGCTTGAAAAAATAAGCATACACTTCACTAGTGCTAAGGCAACAACACTTTGTACGAATAAACGTAAGTCCAGACCAAAAGCAAAATATACCACAGGAGATAAAGTCCACACAACTCCAGAGTGCCAGGAACGTTCTTTATTCACATGCAGTAAGCGCTTTCACCAAAAACGGCTTCTTCAGACTGTAACAGCATGCATAATCAACAGCCTTTAAATACCATTCTTAATTGATAAAAAACATTATCCTATTATACAATTAATCAATTAGTTCACCTCAAATATTTAAAGTGACAATGAATATTATAATACTTCTACAATTTATGAACTTAAAAATCATATTGTGGGAATTGATATATATATAAAAAAGTAATATATATGTAAAAGATATACTAAAAATCTATAAAACCACATCAATTTGTCAGATATATAAACCATTCATAACATGAACATTTAAAATGTCATTAAGTTAAAACTCTGCATAACCTCCTTCTTTTTAGTACTGGTTGAATGCTAACCTTGTCATTCAAGCCAGGACTTGAATCTGCTCTGCATCTGACGATCCATCTGAGTTCCATCTCAAGTGTGTAGGTTTCCACATCCCCCCCTCTCAAAGTTGTATAAATACTCTGTAAAACAAGGAACGTAAATGTATGTGCATCACTAGTTGTCATCTGGTGTTTAGCCAATGCATTATTTGCATCCCTAACCCTCATTTTGTAGTTGTGCTCCCTTATTCTCTCTCTTAATTGCCTGTTCGTTTTACCTATGTAAAACGCTGAACAGGCAGAACAGACAGCAAGATAAATGACATTTTTAGACCTACAATTGGTCCCTGTCATAAAAGAAAAAATCTGTCCAGTAACAAACAGGTTGTTCAAAAATGGTACTATTATTAATGTACCCACATTGATTGCAACTACCACAGGCATTAGTATTAAAACAGGGACTTAGATGTCTGATCCCATCTTTATGGCATAGCATACTCTTTAGGTTCATTTTATTTTTATAAATGTACCTTGGTTTTGGTCCTACAACCTTGCTAATCTCATCATCCACACCTAACACATCCCAATGTTTCTCAATAATGTTCCTAATATTGAAAACATCACTAGTATAAAAAATGGGAACACTGAGAGTGGTATTCATAGTCTTGGGTGAGAGTCCTTCACCCTCCTGGGTTGTGCTATAAGCTCCACTGGAGAAATAAGGACACGCTATAGTGTTCCTCAACCTACTAGTATCAGTGAAAACTTTATTAATTTCAACATCACTATATGACCTGCATAACAACCTCGTTCTCAGACCAGAGATCTCTTTCCTATAGCCATCATCTGTGGGGTTGAGACTGGATGCCCTCATGGCCTGTCCTCTCATAACATTACCAAAAACATGTAACGGATGCATACTCGTTCTATGAAGTAGAGTATTTTTATAACAACTCTTCCTATGAACAGAAGTGTTCAGTAGACCATTCTGCAGTCTAATAATGTCTACATCCAAAAACGATAAATAATTTTTTATTTTTAGGATTTTGAACAATACAAGGACAGTGTCCACGATATGCTGAGTGATACCTCTTTCTATAGTAGGTTGGACTTGGATGAAGTGAGGATAAAAGTATTTCGTGTATATGACACCATAGATGATCTGTACAGGTGTAACATTATTGACAGAAACCTTTCTAGGTTTTTGAGGGTAAATAACCCTTTAATACCTGTACTTAAGGGCCTTCCTAAGGTCCATAAGAATTTATTTAACCCTCCGATGAGACCCATAGTTTCAGGGCAGGGATGGTTGACTCAACCATTCTCATTGTATGTGGAGAAACAATTAAGACCCATCATTGATTCTAATGACATCATTTTGAAAGATAGTAAACAATTTTTAATTAGTCTATATGAGTATGTAAATACATTAGATGAGAGTAGTGAGTATTTTTTAGTTACTTTTGATGTGGTCAGCCTCTTCACTGTCATCCCCAATAATAATGGGGTCGATTGTATACAAGAATATCTAAGGAAGTATTCATCTTTAGACATCAATAAAATTGAATTAATAGCCCTTTTTCTTGAAATTATATTAGAAAATAATGTGTTTTTATTTGCGAATGAATTATATTTGCAAAAGGATGGCGTAGCTATGGGCACATCTTGTGCCCATAGCTACGCCAACCTTGTTATGGCTATATGGGAGAAAGATATATTAATACCAAGTCCAAGGTATAAACAGCATATTACATTTTATAAGAGGTTTGTGGACGACCTCTTTTTAATTTGGAGGGGAAGTGAAGCGCAATTACATGAATTTGCAGATTTCATTAACAACACTACAAGTTATTTAAAGTTTACAATGAGTTACTCTAAAAATTATTTATTGTTTTTGGATGTAGACATTATTAGACTGCAGAATGGTCTACTGAACACTTCTGTTCATAGGAAGAGTTGTTATAAAAATACTCTACTTCATAGAACGAGTATGCATCCGTTACATGTTTTTGGTAATGTTATGAGAGGACAGGCCATGAGGGCATCCCATCTCAACCCCACAGATGATGGTTATAGGAAAGAGATCTCTGGTCTGAGAACGAGGTTGTTATGCAGGTCATATAGTGATGTTGAAATTAATAAAGTTTTCACTGATACTAGTAGGTTGAGGAACACTATAGCGTGTCCTTATTTCTCCAGTGGAGCTTATAGCACAACCCAGGAGGGTGAAGGACTCTCACCCAAGACTATGAATACCACTCTCAGTGTTCCCATTTTTTATACTAGTGATGTTTTCAATATTAGGAACATTATTGAGAAACATTGGGATGTGTTAGGTGTGGATGATGAGATTAGCAAGGTTGTAGGACCAAAACCAAGGTACATTTATAAAAATAAAATGAACCTAAAGAGTATGCTATGCCATAAAGATGGGATCAGACATCTAAGTCCCTGTTTTAATACTAATGCCTGTGGTAGTTGCAATCAATGTGGGTACATTAATAATAGTACCATTTTTGAACAACCTGTTACTGGACAGATTTTTTCTTTTATGACAGGGACCAATTGTAGGTCTAAAAATGTCATTTATCTTGCTGTCTGTTCTGCCTGTTCAGCGTTTTACATAGGTAAAACGAACAGGCAATTAAGAGAGAGAATAAGGGAGCACAACTACAAAATGAGGGTTAGGGATGCAAATAATGCATTGGATAAACACCAGATGACAACTAGTGATGCACATACATTTATGTTCCTTGTTTTACAGAGTATTTATACAACTTTGAGAGGGGGGGATGTGGAAACCTACACACTTGAGATGGAACTCAGATGGATCGTCAGATGCAGAGCAGATTCAAGTCCTGGCTTGAATGACAAGGTTAGCATTCAACCAGTACTAAAAAGAAGGAGGTTATGCAGAGTTTTAACTTAATGACATTTTAAATGTTCATGTTATGAATGGTTTATATATCTGACAAATTGATGTGGTTTTATAGATTTTTTGTATATCTTTTATATATATATTATTTTTATATATATATCAATTCCCACAATATGATTTTTAAGTTCATAAATTGTAGAAGTATTATAATATTCATTGTCACTTTAAATATTTGAGGTGAACTAATTGATTAATTGTATAATAGGATAATGTTTTTTATCAATTAAGAATGGTATTTAAAGGCTGTTGATTATGCATGCTGTTACAGTCTGAAGAAGCCGTTTTTGGTGAAAGCGCTTACTGCATGTGAATAAAGAACGTTCCTGGCACTCTGGAGTTGTGTGGACTTTATCTCCTGTGGTATATTTTGCTTTTGGTCTGGACTTACATTTATTCGTACAAAGTGTTGTTGCCTTAGCACTAGTGAAGTGTATGCTTATTTTTTCAAGCCTCCACGTTCCTGTTTATGGGACTTATACCAATAATTTTGCATTAAAATACATAGGAATATGATACACATATACCGTGGAGTGTGTAGAAAGAATTAAGTGCTTCAGCCAATTATTGAATCCTGGACATTCAGAATGAGTAATTGGGACATGAACAGTTTGACTGAACTTTTTGCTTTAATTTCCTATCATCGTCAAAAAAAAAAAAACAATTTAAGAGATAAATCCATATAATCCAAAATTCCAAAAATGCAAGTATAAAAATATCATGAACCACGCATGGAGTAACACAAGTTTATTTAACAATGCTAGTATACACTTTCAATGCTTCCTCAGGTAATATTGCCCGATGAAGCATTGAATGCAAAAGATTGTGGCTTTCCTAAATCAACAATGAGCAAACACTTAAGACAAGAAAAAGATCCAGAAGTTGTGGATCTCTTCCAGGATCCATGCTGTGATCATTACTGAATCACTAAAGGGAATCATAATTCTTCACAAGATCTGTAAATCAGCTCTGTTAGCAGGCCATAACCAGTGTCCCTGAAAGATGAGACATTGCTTGAATGATATAACTACAGAATTGCTATGGAGCACAGCAGCTGGGATTTGATATGTACAATGCTTCTGCTTGTACATTACAAATGAGTGTTGACTTTAGAACAGCTGAATGATTCTGAAAGTAAAACACTGCATACAGTAAGAGGACACTAGATAAACCCATAATGCTATATCATCTCTCTGTCTAATGTACACTCAAGCTGATGTTCAGTTACGAACATATAAAATATTAACCAGAACATTTTAATCCTGGACTGAATTTATGCTGATCAATGCCCTCAGCCCCATGGACTGTAGCTCTGGCAATATATTCAGTTTTGTTAACATCAGCTATTTTTGAACTTCTGCCAGCATATTCCCTATTGTAAAGATCAGCTACTCCTTTCTGTATACACACCTACTTAGACTGTAATTCAGACGAAATTAGCTGTACTGGGAAGTTCAGTTATTGTTATTGCACTTGTGCTCAGGTTTTGCTATTTCCATGATGGAGAAAAAGGCAGGAGCCTCTGAAAGGAAACCTTAACACTGTCTAAAGCTTCTTCAGCCATAAAAGCATGTTGCATGGTACAGGCGTGTTTCCTTGTGGGTGGTAAGTGCACATAAAGCCATGCAATGTAGACGTTAGCATTATGTCATATAAAATAAGTCAGCTAGGTATCTGCACCACTCAGGAAGATAGCAATAGTCTTTTAATTTATGACATAATTATAATTATCTTTTAATGTTTGTCTAGTTAGGATTTTCCTCAAGATCTGTAGTAGACACACCAACAAGCAAGAAAGAATGTGGTTTTCTAGATTCAACATTTTAAGAATCTACAAGTACAACATTGTTTAACATATATTTCCTGTATTAAAATGTACAGAATTAACAAATAGAATGCCAACCTTTTGCCCAGGTTAATAATGACTAAACGCTGCTTTTCTTTGGGTTGTTTATTTCACTGAACATTTTGATGCATTTATTAACCAGGGTAGTGCACTGATCCATCTGGACACCTTTTCAGACCCAGTCTGGGAGAACCATCTGAATAAGTGACTTACTCAGAGTTGCATAGCAGGCAAAAGAAGGCAGAGGAACTCAAAACCTTAACTACAATAGTAATCCCCTCTGCAGTCTTCCAGACTGTTTACTTGTCAATAACAGTACAACAGTCCTAACAAGCAAAAACCCACACTGTGAGAATCAGTCTAGCACAGTGTCTAAACTGCTGGACTATAGAATGCGAAACTTTGAAACACTCCAGTTGTACTTCATCTTGTATTGCTCTCTTTTTACCTTCCCCCTTCTCAACCTTCTCCTTAATCCTTCTCCCAGCCTCTTATATACTATTGTAAATATTGTATCTAATCTATATCATGTTTACTTTATGCATCACCAGCAAAATTTGTTAATGCTGTTCAGCTAATTCAGGTCACATTTACCTTTTTATGTCACTCAGTTACTCAAGTATAGTGTTGCCTTATATTCTGAAAATTTATTTTTGATATACCCTAGGCCGGCCAGAAAATGGTCCATATGGAACAATGACCTAACCTGGTAATACATTTTTCATAAATAATGAATAAATAAAATTCCACATTGTCTGACTCTTAGAAAGTCACTTAACTTTGTTATACTCCCTTGGATAAAGTGAACTTCTCATTAGGTCTACTTCTTAATTTCAAACTTTCAAAACGAGGACTGAGGACTAAACTTGAGAACTATGCCATATGACAAGTTAACTACTGTGACACTGCACTGCTGTCCTTTATTAGTAATAAAATGACTTGAAAGCCTATTGTGTAAATGCAGCTTTGTTGGTTTAACAACTACATAATATGCATTGGTTAATAATTGTTGCACTTCGGCAGCACTGTACAAGTTTACTTATAAAAATGTATTCCTATCTGTAGATTTCCCATATCGCATAAATTCTTAGTGCAAGACTGACTTTCAACAGAGAATGTAAAATGTTGCACTGTCCTCTACAGCACTACCCATGATAGTTATGTTGGATAATAAACTATTCCAAATTCCTGTTTATGTAGAGTTTACTCACTTAAAACTGCTGTTTGAAGTATGCTCTCTGCAGAGCTGTCACTTCTTGATGGCCATTGTGGTCACTGACCAGGCAAAATCTAATATCTTTGTATTTTAAATTAGTTCAAGTACCAGACCCAGTAATTTTCTGTAACAACAAGCAAGAACTACTATAGTGGTGGCTCAGACTACAACACTCTCTGGCAGAATGAAGGATGTCAATAAAAGCAAGCTGCATAAAATATTATATTTTACATTTTTTTATATATTTTGCTAACAATGTTCTAGATAAATTGTTTGAGATTAATATACAAATACTTCATGTGAACATATCTACAAAAGTAATACGGACAAGTGGTGGAAAACTGAATGCTAATACACTGCCACTGTAACCATTAACTTACTCAATCGTTACCTCAGTAAACTCTACAGTGGATCATACAAGGCAGGTCTTATTCATGTATTTATTACAGCTGATAACATAGAATGGTTGATGGACACTTTTTAGCCATAAACTAGGCCAATAAGGCAACAAAAGTAAAAAAATAACAGCTTGTTAAATTAAATATATGCAGTATAGACTGACAGACATTTCATGCCAGGACAGCACTTAGGACTTGCACAGTAAATATTACAATGCAGGATTCCTGCTCCTAGTTTTCCTGAGATAGGAGCAAATCCTTCTGTTAAGAGTTTATTTAAGGGCTTCTGCACACGAGACCACTAAAAAGACAAATCTCTTCTTCATGGGACATACTGATTTTTTTTACTTACATTTTTGACCAAGTTAGTTCAACTTGGCAGCCAATGTTAAGGGATGACCCAAGGAGGTATTCATACTGACTAGGGGAAGAACAGAAAAGATCACTAGGAAAATTCACCTAGGGAGCACTGTTGTGATGCTTGGGAAATTCCAGAACAGCAGGAGAAGCTGAGGTGAGCTCCAATATGGAAGCAGACAGATAAGTATCAGTAGTTCTACAGAGGCATTAGGCAAAGAATAAGTTGATTTGGGCTGACAGGCATTTGCCAAGAGACACTATACAACTTTCAGTGTCAGAAACAAGACTCGCAGGATACAGTCTCTTACTACCTGATGACAGACGTCATGGACACAGCTGACACTGAGAAACAGAATATTTCAGATAGTGATTGCGTTTCTAATACAGTCAAACAAGCTGACCAGAGTGTGCACAGATTCAAGGATAGGTCAACAGAAGTATTCAGTAATGTCAGACACTGGGGAATGAAGCTGACCGGAGTGTGCACAGATTCAAGGATAGGTCAACAGAAGTATTCAGTAATGTCAGACACTGGGGAATGCAATCATTGGTGAGTTAAGCAAGGACTGTTGTAGTTGCTAGACAGACAGAGACAGATATTCCACAGCTGTAGGAATAAACACTAAGATTCTGTTACACAAAGAACAATTAACATCTCTTATGACAGTATTTAATGCCAAAAGAGTGGCACATTTTTGAAGTCAGCTAATAGTATTACTGCAGTTTTGACCTCAACAAATAAGAGCAACAATTCACTTTCCCAAAAAACTCTTCTATAGTCCTACATTTAAAACTGTAAAATAATTTGTATTCCTTGGAGAAAGTGAATGCTTATAAAACCACAACTCTTTAGAAAGGCTTTAATTTTCGGGATGTCTAATAAAATTAAACTTGTTCATGTTGAGTGACAATAGCACAAATGGATTTGAGAACTGCATATGAGAGACCATGAAACACTAGTAATGTCTTTCAGCTTTTCCCGGTTAGGGGTCACCAGAGTGAAACTCCGGTCTGCTAATGATTGGCAGTGGATTTTTACAGTGCCGAGTTGCCAGCCCGACACCCAACCTTCAAAGAAGGCACACCCATTCACACACGCACCTACCTGCATGTCTTTAATGTCACTCGACCACGGGGAGAACATGCAGACTCCACACAGAAGGCGCTCCAGCTGAGAATCGAACAGGAAGAGACCTATTATATGCAAAATACTGCAATTGCTGCTAAAGGTTGAAAAGTTGCAAGGTACACTTGTCAGTTTGTTAATGACATATCTGCCAAACTAAACAACATGTGGCTAGAGATTGTACTAACAGGTTTTGTATTGTGTAAGAAGAAAGCTCATTTTAGTTGTGAATGTGAAGTAAGAAGTATAAAATATAGAGATCTGGGTCATGTTTTGGCCTGAGTACACCAGGGTGTATAAACTTGGATGCTAATGAAGAGCAGGAACAACAAGACAATATTAGTCAGCTTGTAGAAGAGCAAAATTAAGTAGCCTGGAGGGAAGTAAAGGAATATGACTTGAGCAGCGTACCTCACAGGACAAAGCTCGGAGACTAGATAATACTTTATTATCAAACTTATAAAATTAGTTTTAATGGCTGTCAGGTCGGACTAGTGAGCTTCTACCGTCTCTTGGCACACAATATTGTCTATCTGACACCTACCTCTCTCACTTCTGTGTTCGTCCGCAGTAGGAACGTCCTCTGGAATTCAAATTTACAGTAGCCACGAAAAACAAAGCCGTAAACCATCGGTCGCACAGACACTGAAGATGAAAACAGGTCGCAAACACCTGTTGGACGGGATGCAAAGGGCGTTCTTAAAGAGGAATGCCCTTTAAAAAAAACTTTTTTTTAAATTAAAATAAAATGAATTTCTTGGCCAGTCAGTTCCAGGGGGGTGCACGTGCACCCCCTTGCACCTGCCTGCAGGCGCCCTTGATTCCTTGCCTTCAACAGGAGTTTCTATGGTGGGCTCAGGCATGTCACCTCAACAAGGGTCAGCCTTTCACCTTGCCCACAGCCAGGCAAACAATGACAACAGATGCATCGGATTACGCCTGGGGAGCACACATGGCAGGACAGTGTATTCAGGGCAAATGGTCTGCAGATCAAATGCATCTCCACATCAATCAAAAAGAGATGCTAGCTGTACAAAATGCCCTAACAGCTTTCAAAGACCTCCTACATCCAGGACAACTTCTAATAAAGACGGACAACACCACAGTGATATGGTACATAAACAAACAAGGGGGCACACATTCCTACCCCCTATGCAGGCAAGCAATAACCTTGTGGAACACGGCACTGACCTTCCAAGTTCAACTACAAACACAATTCCTGCCAGGAAAGAAAAATACATTGGCAGACAAACTAAGCAGAAATATCATGGATCCTCACGAGTGGAAACTAGACCCACAAGTATTCACAATGATAACTCAAAAATGGGGGAGCCCAGACATAGATCTGTTTGCCTCCCCCCAAAACTACCAACTGCGAAAGTTTTGCACAAGGACATACCACACTCTAGCTTGGAAAGTGGACGCCCTCTCATTCAGTTGGAAAACACTAACAGTGTATGTCTTTCCTCCACTGCCTCTTCTGGCAAAGGTGCTGCTAAAAGCCAGATTAGAGAGGCCACAAATGATACTCATTGCTCCAGACTGGCCACGCCAACACTGGTATCCAATATTAAGGAACATGGCTCAAGGCCCACCATGGATTTTACCTCAAATTCCTCACCTGCTGACTCAGCAAAACAATCAGATACCTCACAGCCAGCTCAAGACTTTAAATCTGGCTGCATGGCAGATCATCTAAACAACCAGTCAACACTTCTCTCTACAGCTGTTATGGATGTAATTCTGGAGGCCAGGAGACCCAGCACCAGGAAAACCTACTCAGACAAATGGAAAAGATTCTGCGCCTGGAACCAGGCTAAAGGCCAAAATCTTCTTGTCCCAAATATTCCTCAGATTCTGCAATATTTAACTGAGATGTTGCACAAAGGCCTTTCCTTTTCATCTATAAAGATCCATGCTTTCGCTATTTCAGCTCATTACAACACGGATCCTCCTATTTTTTCACATCCGTTATTAAGACAGTACCACAGAGGGGCTAAGAACATAAGACCGCCCCGAAGAGCACCAACACCAACTTGGGACCTCAATTTTGTTTTGGGAAAAACTTACACTACTGCCCTTCGAGCCAGCTTTTTCAGCTGATTTACAATTTTTATCATGGAAAACTGCCCTGCTGCTAGCCATAACTTCAGCATGAAGAGTCTCAGAGCTACAGGCCCTAATGGCAGTGGAGCCTTTAATCATTTTTCATCAAGACAGAGTCTCTTTACGAACTAACCCTTCCTTTATGCCAAAGGTGGTATCCAGTGTGGCTCTAAACCAAAGCATTCGTTTACCCACCTTTTATCCAAACCCCCAGAATAAAGGGGAAAGGCTCCTACACTCTTTGGACATTCACAGGCAATTACGTTTCTACTTGGATAAAACAAAGGTTTTCAGAAAATCTGATCAGCTCTTTGTATCCTATGCTGCAGGATCTCAAGGAAAGCCTATATCAAAACAGGCCATTTCAAAATGGATAGGACATTGTATCCGTTTCTGCTACACACACCATGGGAAACCTGTACCTGGTAACATTAGGCCTCATTCCACCAGGGCTACAGCAACATCAGCAGCCTTCCTCAGAGGGGTACCAACCAAGGATATTTTGGAAGCTGCAACTTGGAGTTCAGTGCACACCTTCACCAAGCACTACCACTTACCTCTATACTCAAAAACCAGAGCTGGCTGTGCCACTACAGTTTTGCAGGGCCTACTAGCTTCTCCAAACCCTGTTTAGTACCAACCGCCCAGCCTTAGCTTTGGGATTCAACCCAAGTGTGATGACTGCAGCAGTGTAACACGATGAACATAGTACAGTTTTGCACCTACCATAAATGTAGATGTTCGAGCGTTCACACTGCTGCAGTCCAGGTTACCCTCACACCTTCCCCTCTTTTTTTATCTATAGCTCCCTGTTTATACAATCTCTAAGATGTATTTCTATATGGTGCATTTGCTTACAGCTGTAGCTATTGTTTTCTACTTATGTAATTTACTTAGGATTATGTATTGCCTTCCTATTTGGGGGCACCTGACATCTGGAGCAAGAAAAACTGAAGAAAATGGCATTGGCTGCCTTTTTTATACCCCTTTCGCACTGACGTCAGGGAAGAAGCAACAGTAACCGACGCCGGACCAAGACTTTGGAACTCGGGCCGACTGCGGTACTGCCTGATGGCAGATAACCCAAGTGTGATGACTGCAGCAGTGTGAACACTCGAGCATCTACATTTATGGTAGGTACAAAACTGTACTTTCTCTGCACCACACATGCTCAAGCCTCTTAATTGTCACTGAATATTTGCCACACCCCTGATTTTGCTTCTAATATTTGTCCTGTCCAATGCAAAAATATGGATTTTCTGGCAAATCGCTGAGGATTACAGTGGATCTGTATTCCAGACATTAGTGCTTTGCGGATGTTCTTGACCAGAAATTGGTCACCACACAAGCACACACGAAGTACTGACTAGCTTTTATGCTTATGCATGAAATTCACCACTCGTTGACATCCGCACACCATGCATGTTCCATCTAGATGGCTAACAGTTGCCTGGAAACATCAGGCCTAATATTCACATTCAGTGTTTTAAAATGTATTTATTTTTTTTGGAAAACAAAGTCTTGCACAGTTACATCAGCATGGCTGCATATTTAACAACATAGGAGTGCATTATGGCCAGTAACGAATTGTTAGCTGTTCTACTTGAACAGCTGTTTGCACTTGGTCTTTAAGCTTTAGTATGTTGCTGGAGAACTAATGCTGGCTAGTTCCAGCCATGGCAGAGCAGCAGTAAGATGCCAAAAACAGCTTTGTGAAAAACTTCCTTCTTTCACCCTCTGTCCGTGTCTCTTGATCTCTCTCGCACAAATGTGCGTGAGCACACACACAGATACACACACAGAGGTATGCAAAGTGAAGTTTCTAACAGGTTTTAAAGATGTTCAAGAGGAACACTTGGCTTATGGCTGATGTCCCTGTGACAGAAAGAAATTACAGCTTTCAAAGCCAGCCTGCGTAGGTGTTTTTTTCAACTCCTGTTTCTGAAATGTTGTGGAGATTGAAATTTGATTTATAGTTAAAACAAGTTGTGCATTCCTGCAGAACAGCACTGGAGGTCACAGCAGTCCCTTGGTCATATCAACACTAGAAAATTAAAGAAGATGAATTTTACACAGTTAATTTTTATGTGCATTTGGCTCTTACAGCTGCTGTTAGGTGTATGTTGGTCAGCAAGGGATTTCTGAATTTAGCAGTTGGACCAAGATGAGTTTGTCTATGCGAGTCTCACAATTCTTTGTTCTTAGTGGAATGGAGGGAAAGGTATTGAAAATAAAGTCTAATGTAGACCTGCAAGACTTGCAGACTAGAAATTGAAGCTCAGAGCTACAAATAAATCAGCGGCCAGAATTTGTGAAAAAAACCCACAAGATTTTTGTCATTTGCTATCATACCCCATGCACTGGATTCAGCAGGGTGTTTCTATGGTAACCAAGGACCCTTTGGGTAAAGTTCAAAAGATCCGTAATCATTGAAACCTCATAATTTTATTTATTTATTAGGTCTGTTAACCAGAGCAGTTGGCTGATGACCTTGCCTGCAGAAGACAAGTTTTAAGGCCATGAAGTGGTACAAATACAATATGCTGTACAGTGTAAACAAATGCATACCATCTACACATTGACACTTGGTAATGCAAAATCATTCATGTTTAAAAATCATATAAAAGTAGTATGTTAGTAATTGAAAATATAGCCATAATTCCAGTAGTGTTCTATTGCTTAAGTTGTCAGAATCTCTGTTAGATAACATCACATCATCAAATGATAAGTTTCAGCAACCTGAGAAAATGCAGAATATAGCAAATTAGCATGGAAGCAGTATTTCTGTGTTTATATATCTAGGTTATTGAAGCTTGCCTAAAGCAAAAGCAGTCAACTTTGTTTTGGTGAGGAAATATTTTTTCCAGAATTCTTTTTCATAGTGGCAGTTTCTTAACATCAGTTGGGAGATAATTCAGCTACATTGTGAGTGTTTATATTTAAACAACTTTTCAAATTATGTATATAGTAAGCAAACACTTCTTCTTTAGGCTTTTCCCTAGAGCCCACAAAAAATAACTAATGCCTTATGACTTCTCTTCATTGAAACTGTAACACCCTACTTCCTTAAAGGCTGTTTGCAGTTTCAATAAAGTGAAGTTATAAGGGACTTGTCATGCCGAGTCCTTAAGTTATAGCTGTGTATGAGATATCTTACACTAACAAAAATATTCAGGTATTTGTATGTATTACATAACATTTTTTCATCTTTAACAGTAGATTCCAGACAGTGTGATAAAAATCATATTTGGTACAGTGTTTTTGTTTTTTGGTTGTGTACACAGGGCACGTAAAAGGACATCTGTATAGTAGATATGTCAACAGTTTTCCTTTAGAAGTAGTTAAACCCACTAAAATTCATCTAAACCCAACATATATGTTTAATGTAAAATGCTTTAGCCTACATAAATTAACTCTCTCAAATGCAAAAGCTGCATTTAATTTAACTAAAAAAGTGAAAAGAAAAAAACCCCCTGAAACATGGACCACATTTTCTATTTAGTACAAGAGGGGTGCGGGGTGTCATGCATAGGAGGAGGTGCAAAAGTAGCTTGGGAAGGTTTTATCTATCAGAGTTCTCTGGGCATGTCTAACGTTATGAGAATCTCGTATCTTGTTTTGATGAAGCACAACTCTTCAGTTAAAACTGTCATATTGAAGTATATAATCAGACAGTGTTGAGTGATTCTGGGTTCATGAATGTACACGCTTTTTCAGTTTCCACAGCTTGTTAAATTGTTATTTTTTTTTAACAGAGCATTCCAGCTGTAGCATAGCTATCCAACAGGTGTCCAAGGGGCCACAATCCAGCCCACCAACCACTCATCATCGACACATCTGCATGCAAACTGAACTGGTAAAAAGTGTAGCCTCAGGATTCTTCCGATTTATTTCATTGATAGTGTTGAATACTGTTGGTGATCTTGGCGGGTTTTGTTTTGCAGTCTGCACAGGTTGAATGACGAGCAAGGTGTGTGTGTGTGTGTGTGTGTGTGTGTGTGTGTGTGTGTGTGTGTGTGTGTGTGTGTGTGTGTGTGTGTGTAGTGGGGGGTTGTACCCTTAGCTCTCAACATCAAAAAATGATGGAAAAATATAAGCACGTTATGAGGAAGACCGTGTAGAATCTCTAGACTTTAATGAACTTGTATTGCAGTGTTGTTCTACGCAGTCATTTATTTTTGCTTCATAAAAAGGGAGATAATAGATGTAAGAAGTGTGTCCTCTTTTAAATTATTGGTGCCACAAGTATGTTGGTCATGTAGTGTGGTTTTCTGTAAATTTAACAGTTTCAAACGTCATATGTGGTGAGGGGGAATTGAGAGAATTATGTGAAAGGGAAGTACCTCAAACTTGATGATATCTTGTGCAAAAGTGAATCAGGCCTGAAAATAGGAATGTTCCTCTCAAAGTAGGGGCAGTTGAGAGGTCTGGCATACCTTTGACCCAGCAGACAATGAAAATAGGAGCCAAGGGCCTGGAAAAGCAGCACAGACCGACTTAAAGTAACATTGGGTGCAAGGGTAATTAAAAAGTAGGTACATCTAGCCAGAAATCTGAGTATTTTGTGGTAATAAATTGTAATTGGTGTTTGTCTTTTATATGTTTGCATTATTAAAATGGAATATATGAAGGACTTTAATACCAGTTAGCATTTAATATTACCATTAAATACCCACATTTGTAGCTGGATGTACAGTAAAATCCCTGCTATCCTGGACTCAAGCAGACTGCATTTGATTGGCTGGTATACCAGCATACGAGCTAATCAGAAATTGCAAAGCGGAGCCACTTCTACTCGGTGTGGAACAGTTCCACACTGAGTAGAAGAGGCTCCACTTTGACATTTTTGATTGGCTTGTATGCCAGTATACGAGCCAATCAAAAATTGCAAAGCACATCTCAAGCAACCGGAACATATACTTAATCGGCATCTACCAATCCCCATGGGTGCCAGTTAAGTGAGACTTTACTGTACCTACTTTTCAATTACCTTTGTTCCAAATGTTGTCTGTAGTGGGCATTCAAGTCTTTTATATATTCCATATTTAAAATATATGTAAAATATTTGAATACCTTAATCTTGCTGTTTCCAGTGGGTATGAAGGATACTACTCAGAAAGCAGCAGTAAAAATGATGATTACCAAAGAGGCAGTGTGTAGCAGACTGTATATAATAAATTGCATTGATATCTCAGAACATCATTTTTTTTTTCTAAAGAAAAACTGAGAGGTGTAGGATGTGTTTACACTAAGACTTGCATTTTCTTGCATTGGCATCGTGGTGTCGCTGTTTTGACTTAAAAAAATGGTGTGTCAGAGGAAAGTTCTAGAATTGGTGTTATAGTCGTGTATCAGAGGCAAGTTCTAGAATTGGTGTTATAGTCATGTATAAGTGATTGGAAAGGAGAGATTGACAAATTCTTTTTATGCATTTGTGACACCGGTCAGGTTTTCTACCTGCACTTTTTGGGAGTTGTGCTAGAATTAATGTACATAACCAGTTGGTGGAGAGGGCACTGTTTGAGAAATTTGTTTTTCTCTGCAGTTGTGACAACACTTTCTGCTTGTACTGATGTTGTGTTTTGTGATAATGAATAGGTGGCATGGTTCACTTATTTCTACCTACTGTAATCCATTTTCCTGCCTGTGCTGATATTCCCTTTTTTTAGGGGAGGTTACAATAAAAAGTTGATTGAATTGTGATGGTTTGGTTCATTTGTTTTAGTCTCAGATTTTCAGTAGTTTGGTCTGCAGTGATAAGGAAGTCACTAGTGTTTATTTTATGTTCCATGATTGAGGTGTACCTTTAACGGTAGAGTATATGCAAAACAGGTTCATATTCAATATGTTAGTGTGCCCCCTGAACCTCTCCAAGTAGGTAAGTAGCCCCTGAGCTAAAAAGGTTAGACACCTGTTCTCTATAGAATATTAGGTCTAGAACTAATCAAGAATTGGATACATATTTGCAAAAAATTTAAATGTGTGCACATGGGGTGCTTTTAGGTATCGTATATGAGGGTACTGTTCTTACTGTCCGCAGTATGACATAGTTATGCTCACAGTTTTTTCTGTGTTTTTCTTGTCACTACGAGAATTACAAGTTTACTAGGATGCAGTGCAAGCCTCTGTCTTAAACCACATTGATATTCACAGCACAAGGTCAGGTCTGTAACACCCGTCTTGCAATAGATGTTCTGATAACGCTTGTTCGATTTCAGTATTTCACAGTACAGACAGTAACTGAAAAGAACATAATGAACGTTGCTGGAATCAATGCAGGTTTGAATAGTTTATACACAGTGAGAGAGAGCATTGTTTCATCATATGTTAGAAATTGTAAACAGGCATGTCTGTAGTTCTATTTTTAAGTTTATAATTTAACCTCTGATCTGAAGTAATTAAACTTTGCTCCTGTTAAATAAGTTCCCCTAATGTAGTCTATGTTTACATATGTTTTTCAGATTGTGGGTACTGAATTAGTTATCTGTGTGTAACAAGTGTATAAAGTGGATGCTTTCTTTTTATGAATATTAACAACTTGCATAGCTCAGAAGTATATTAAAAACATAAGCACACTGAGAGGTGTTTTGCTTGATTCACTTTTCTGCTAGTCCTCTCATCTCAAGAGATTTGATGGCAGCAGGCTAGACAAGGCAGGCCAGACCTCAAGTCTCCTCTGCCAGGTATTATTCCAGCTTGTGTGACGCTTCTGCATTTAAAGAAGCAGCGATTGTACGTGAGGATCTCCTCAGTGACCCTGTAGCACAACCTTATTTTCACTGCTTGTGTCACTGATCTTGTCCTTTTGGCAAGTATCTTTCTGGACCTTTAGGTACTGATGTAAACTGACTGGTTAGCCAAGAGATTTGTCCATGAGCTTGTCTCCAACTTCAGCGTGCAGGTTTTCAGCACCCACAAAGATGCAGAACATTGTTCCTTGTTACCTGTGAAGGTTTGCACTTCCACATGGAGGTATTGATGATTCTTATTCCATGTAATTGAAGTCCATGTTGGAGGCCCATTCTGATGCATTTGAAACTGCTGTGTTATGCTGTCAATATCTTGCTTTGAATACAGATATTGATTAATGTGTATCAGGGGACAGTCGGGAGATAGTGGTGACAGTTGCACGGTCACCAAGGGTATAGGTGAAATAGTGTGCAATGGAGTACAGCTATGGGTAGTGTCCTGCCAAGGACACTGTACCAGGCCAGCTTGCCAAAGCTCTGACTCTCCTCCCATTCACTCACTGCGGCTACCAATCAGCTGCACCCTTTTTGGAGGTAAGTATATCAGCAACTAGAGTGATATAAATCTTCATAATTTTCCTGCAAATTCGAGAAGCATCTGTCTGGCTTCACAAGAACAGCAGTCTATCAAAAGCTTTTTGCCTTACAGATAAGACCCTATTTTGGGACCCCTTTCTCTCATTAATATTTTTTATTGAATATTTGTGGCATTTTTTCTTACCTACATTATACAGTGTGTGTGTGTGTGTGTGTGTGTGTGTGTGTGTGTGTGTGTGTGTGTGTGTGTGTGTGTGTGTGTGCGCGCGTGCGTGTATATACATTATATATATATGTGTGTATACATTTTATATATATGTGTGTGTGTGTACATTTTTATATATATATATATATATATATATATATATATATATATATGTGTGTGTGTGTGTCTGTGTGTATATATATATATATATATATATATATATATATATATATATATATATATATACATATACATAAATCTGTGTGTGTGTGTGTATGTGTATGTGTATATATATATATATATATATATATATATATATGTATAAAATCAACTATTTGCAATATTCCACTTTAAGAATACCAGCTTTTGTCAGGGACATTTTGTACGTTTTTATGGAAAACTGTAAATTTATGAAAATGTTAAGCATTTGGGATGGTGATGAATTTTCAGTGTATAATGCTTGTGTTTAGTAGTGTGGGAACATTTTTTTGGTCTTTGGGGAAAGGAAGTATGCTGTTGCTCTTACTACTGAATACGTAACTTCTCCCAGTGTTACTGAGCTTACTGTAATGGCAGTCAGGTTGCTTTTCAGGCTACAGCATAGGTAATGTTCCCAGTCCTACTTCTGTCACTTCGCTTGTATCTAAAAGGAAAAAAAAAAAGATATAATTGTTACCTTAGCTTATGGTTAGTGACTGGTGTTACCCAAGATGATTCTACAGATGAGTTGCATATTGCCTTAACTCCGTCTGGTATAATTGTAATGGACACTATAGACCAGGAGTTAAATATGTCCACTGGGTCTGTTCCAGTACCTGTTAAATGTATGGGAGAACCAAACAATTTAGGTACAGCAGTTGCCCAGGGAAAGAGACAAGGGTAGTAGGCTGTCCGCTGTTTACTCTTCCACTAGGGATATTCCTAGAAGAAACAAGTAAAAACTTGATTACAGGCAGATGATCAGATTGTTTTTTTTTTTTTTTTTGCATACAAATAATAACTTAGAGATCCTGTCTTCAGCTAAGAATGTTTTGTAGTCCGTCAGTTCTGGGGGTGTTTACCTTTTCACACCTCTAGTGCAAGTAGTGCCAGATAACTGTATGTGTTTCCAGAGTATGTATATTCTGACAGAATCAAGGGTGATTTTCCTCAGGACTCCCATTGCCCAGAACTCTGACAATTTAGACAGTGAACTAGAAGTTAATCCTAGACACTTTTTTTTTTTTTTTTTTTTTTTTTTTTTTAAATTTGCTGAGACCCGGGATATTTTTGCCTGGGTGTAAACAGGGGCACCCACAGAAGTGGGCAGATTTTACAATCCATTAGAGATGAAGTTCCTAATTCTGCACCTATTCCTCCTATTTTGCCAGCCATGGAAGACTCATTTAAAACTGCCTGCCAAGCTGCTGACTCACTGGCCTCCGTTCCAAAGAAAGCTGCCAAGCAGTATGTGGTCTCTTTAGCTTATAAATGTCTTTATTCTCAACTGTCAGCTGACCCAGGTGCAGTAACTCCAGCAGCAGCTATCAAGAAATCTTTGTTTTCCTCTAACCCATACCCTCTGATAAGGAGGGGCAAGTGGTTAGACAAACACGTTAAGAGACTGTTTGCTTCTACTACATTAGCCTTAAGGATCTTGAATTATCAGGACAATCACAGTACAACCATTGACATTCTAAAGTTCACAGATTTAGTACATCACAATAGAAATTCAGGTCTTTTAACCTCATCCCTATTTCTGGATCTGTCCAAGGCATTCAACATGTCAGTTATCAAATTCTGTTAACCAAACTTTCTTTCTATGGCTTAACATCCTCCTCACTTAACTGGTTTCTTAGTTCCATCACAAATAAGTCAGAAATAGTGAAATGAGAAGATGATTTCTCCACTTTCTTTCCTGTGTCCATCCGAGTCCCACAAGGCTCCATCCTAGGACCACTACTGTTCAACTTATTTGTGAATGGGCTAAACCCAGCAGCCCAAGAGGCCACCATAGTATAATAGTACAATGACTCCACTCTGTGTGCTGGTAGTACAGTGCCCATGCTGCAAACACTCACCCAGAAACTTTCTCCTCTACAGAAGCTTGGCTCAACAACTCACTACTCTAATTGAATCCAAACCCCCCCCCCCCAAAAACCCTTAACTACTACAGTTCACCCCTGACTTTCTCCCCCCTGAAAAATTTTATCA
The DNA here is from genome assembly GCF_019279795.1 of Protopterus annectens. NCBI lineage: Eukaryota > Metazoa > Chordata > Ceratodontiformes > Protopteridae > Protopterus > Protopterus annectens. The sequence continues at coordinate 199,130,502 of NC_056732.1, read as the reverse complement.
TCTAACAAGACCAAATATAGAACTGGTATCCCATTCTAAACCACCTGGTGTTATTAAAGATGACCACCTGAAATTTTATCTCCATATTCAGCAAGCCATAAAGAAGACACACCAAAGGCTAGGCTGCTTCGGAAAAGTAAAGTACTACCTTACTGACTCTGCTCGACAAAACATAGCCACATATTTTCTGCTTTTCCTTTCCTAACCAATTTCAACTCTTCTCTATCGGCCATACTGGAACAATGCCACAGTTTGTTTGTGTCTTTCGGCTTTTCCCGGTTAGGGGTCGCCACAGCGGAACTCCGGTCCACTAATGATTGGCAGTAGATTTTTACGTGCTGGCTTGCCGGGCCTAACGCACAACCTTCAATGAAGGAACGCCCATTCACACATGTCGCCACACGGAAGATGCTCTAACTGAGAATCGAACGGGCAACGTCTAACTGTGAGGTGACAATGCTACCGCAGCACCACCATCGCAGACGGAACAATGTTGTTGGTTGCAAATTTGGCTACTTTACTGGAACAATGCTTCAGTAAAGTAGCCAAATTTGCAACCAACAACAATATAGATCCCATCACTGTTGCTCTGTAATGAAAGTAAACTGTCAAGCTAAATAATTTTCTGTTGTACTGGCAATTAAATACTACCTTTAGATTACTGCACAACTGTGAAGAATTCCCATCTCTTCAGTCCACAGTTCAACCTTACACTACTAAGAGTTTGCTACTATCCGCTGACAAATCATTCCTCTGCATCACTGAAATTAAAACAATGGCAGATACTCCTTGTGTTCGCACTGCATTGCTAATAGCTGGAATACCATCCCACTCCAAATGGTCTGCAGCCTGAAAGGCTTTAAATGCCAGCTCAAGCGATAGATAAGTGGCTCTGCATCTGCTCCATCCCTGATTAAACTGGTACTAATGTAGCTATACACTGTGCCATGACTGTTTGCTGCACAAATCTTAATGTACTATTATCACAACTGTACCCTCCTCTGTCATCTCGTCTCCTTTCTTTGGGCTGCCCTAACTCTTTATCTTGTTTTCCTGTGTCCTAGATTTCAAACAAGTCTTTATAGTAATGAATATTCTTATGTAAAACCCAGCAGTCTATGCATACTGATGATATTGCACTGTATAACCCCCCCCCCCCCGAAATGTATTCATATAGAACAGTGTAACTGTTAGTTTAATCAAAAGGATTTGTAAATAATGTAACTGATGTCAAGGATGTTTAAATAATGAAAGTGTTGCTCTTGAATGAAACTGACTGTAAACGATGAAACCGTGCAAATGATGTCCATGATGTGTGCATAATGGAGCTTTGCTCCCTGGGCCTCTGCTGAAAAAGAGCGCTGTTCAGTTTGACTTTACCAGTCAATAAATGCCAGTAACTGATAAACAAATGTGGAAGTTTGGGCTAAAATGTGCTTATAGTTTGGAAGAATTTCCTATTCTCTTTGAATTTGCTGCTGCATTGTCTCCAGAAGTCATGGCTGAATCCGATTGTTTCTAACTTGACTCAAGTTTCTAAACATGGTCTGAGAAGTGTAGATGATTGCACTGTGACACTGTGTCTAGAGCTTCTGCTTCTTCCTTGGTGTTGAGATTTGCTTGTTTGGATAATCAGAACTTTTCTGATGATTTGAAATCTGAAATTCTTAATTCCCCACTTAGCCCAAATCTGGTAATTGTGCGTGCAGCTTCACAAATCTTTAATCAGTGGGATGACAGAGGTAAATTGATACATGGAGTTCCTAGGATTTTTCAGGTACCCAGGTTATACCCCAACAAGGCTGCTTCTCAGTTATTTAAGGGGAAGACCAAACAGAAATGTCAGCCTAACAACAAACAGGTCCCCAAAAGAAAATTGCAGAAGGACAATTCTTCCAAATAAATAAATAAAATAAAAAGAAGTAACTTTCCCAAAGAAAGTTAGGCTCTAGCTATTGAATACCTGTGCTGGGAATCTGATCACCTTACACACACCTGCTGCTCCAGTTTCCCTACCTCTTGTACACCAACTGACCCTCAGGCCCTTAGCATGGGGTCAGACTGTTTCAGACAGATGGGTGCTGAAGGTGATTCAAGAGAAATTCAGTTGGCAATGAGTGGACTGTCTTCTTCCTTTCAGGGGAACCAAAGAAGGAGCAGTTATGTGAAAGTTCCAAAATTCAAGATGCTGACCCTCCAGTCGGTGCTTGCACTCCTTCTAGAACATTGTTTTATGGTAACAGTAGAGCTCAAAATTGCGTACCATCACATGCCCATTGCTCACATTTTCAGGAAATTTCTGTGGTTCGCTGCATCTGGATCACATGATCCGTTCTGTGCATTACCCTTCTGGCTCTCCATTGCACCTGGAATGTTCACAAAGTGCCTAGCCCCAGTGGTAGCTTACTGCAGATTGCAGGGCGTCCACATTTTCCCTTATTTAGATGACTTGCTTACCTCTGCAGAGTCATCTTCCAGATGTTTGGGGTCCTTCAGAAAGGTGTTCCATCTCATGTTACATGAAACTACAAAATCTTTGTCTCACACCTTCTCATGACATTGCCTTTTTGTTTGTTTGTTTATTTATTTGTGTATGTATTTATTTTTTTCAAACTCCTTTATTAAATTATCACTTGTGACAAAGGCAAATTTGCATTCATATAAAAGTAATCAAACTATATTAACATAAACAATATACTTCACATATAGTGCTATATATCATTTAAACTAAGCAGTATTACATAAATGTTTCAGTTACTGCCTTTTTTTTAAACAAACATCTTCATTAAACCATCACTTTCTACATAGGCAATCATGCATTTATGTAAATGAACACAAATTGCACCGACACAATCCTAGTTGCAAGCATTTTACATCACAAACCGTACTGACACACTCCTAGTTGCAAACATTATACATCACTTATAATCTACCCCAGTCTTTCTCACTCATACATTACATAGCTCACTTAAGTCCTGATGCCTTTTAGGCCTCATCCCCTCTTGTATGTATTGTTCCCACAATTCCCATTATTTAGTTTGTTCCTACCCTTTTCTAAAGATCTCAGTTCCAGTTGTTTTATTTTTGTCATTGCATTCACTACTTCCAGTATAGTTAGTTTAGATTTTGATTTATATTTTCTAGTAATTGCTTTTTTGGCAGCCACCATTATTAGACACAGCAAGGCCTTACCATGTCTAGGCAATTCCGATTCTCTATCATAGCTCAGAAAAATCATCTCCCTCATTAGATCAGTCTGCTCCCACAGGGAATCCTTAAAGTCCACAACGATAACACACCAAAATAATTTATTCCATAAAGCTTTCGGGTCTACACCCTTCATCAGTACTGATGAAGGGTGTAGACCCGAAAGCTTTATGGAATAAATTATTTTGGTGTGTTTTCGTTGTGTACTATATGCAGTTGGCAGTAGCACCATTGTTTTATTGATTCCTTAAAGTCCGCCAGCTCACCACCCTCAGAAAATGTGTTCACAATTACCTCTTTCTTCCCCTTCACACCTTCAGCATTTACTGCCTACCTTAAAAACATTCTCTGGAGTCTACTTGGGGTATAATAATATCTATGTAAACATTTCCAATCAAAAATTCTATATCTTCTAGATTTTGTTGCATATTTGGGAGACATACATATATCCTCCTGTTGTTTCTTTGTGAACTACTTATCCACTCTCTTCCCAATCCTTTCTAACTTCCTCTGATTGATTCTTATAGTTATCATGCAATATTTTATATGTTGTTCTAATTATTCTTTTTTTAATGGCAGCTTCTGTTCTAGTTTCTAGTAAAATGTCTACCAGTGCTGATATTTTGTTTAGGACCTCCCTATTTCTTTCTCTTTGTCTATACTCTGATATCAATCCCTGATAAAGAAGGCAATTTTTAACCTGCAGTCCAAATAAATTCTTGGCGTCTTCCTATTCTGTCATCTTTCCCTCTCTAGTTATTTGCTCTCAATACCTTGGTTCTTTTGCCAGGTTTCTCCAATATTTCTCCAATAAATTCCGGCCTCCCCTCTTGCCTGTAGTTTGTATCCCTAATTCCAGTCATCCCTATAAGCAGAATCTCCTTTCTCCATTCCCTTGTTGGTTTAGTTCTTAGAATAATTTCTGCTACTTTATGGATATAATATTCTGCACAATTTTTGTTCTCCTTAAAGGTCTGCATCCAAAATCCCAGTCTCTCCTTGTTTCTTGAGCTTCCCTCATGTTTCATCATTCTCCGAAAATTCAATACAGGCATATATTCCAGGACTTGATCCAAAAGTGGGGAAGACCTAAAGTACATCTGTTTATCTCCTTACAAAACAGGCAACTGCTGAAATTCTGTTCAAGATACTTGCAGCCAAGCATGGAGAACAGATGTTCTGTCATTCCCTTGGTCGGGAATATTCCTGTATGCTTTTCCATCTTTTCCAGTGATTTCCAAGGTACTTCTAAAGATTCAGAAAGAATTACCAAAAAGTCATTTTGATGACCTCCTTTTGGCCCAGGCAAAATTGGTTCTCCCTTCTTATGAAAATTACCAAGGGCAAATGCCACAAGCTTCTTCACAGACTGGATTTCACACAGCACAAAGGGAGTTTGATATACTGTGACAGCAGTCAGCTAAAACTGACAGCCTGGATGATTCAGTTTTAATACTTTTTAGGCACTTTTTTTTTTTGTTTACGAGGACATGCAGCAGGTACTAAAGGAGATAAGAAAACCTACAACTAAGGAGAAAAGAAAACCTACAGCTAGAAAGTCTTATGTTGGCAAATGGTCGAGTTTTTCTAGTTGGTGCCTTGCCAGTCTCAGAAGTCATGAAACCTCTGATTCACAAACATTTGTGTGAGCCACTTAAAGATGGCTTGTTGTATGCTTCCATTCAGATACATTTTGCAGCCATTTCAGCTTGTGTGCTGAAAGATCTCCCACTTTCTTTTATGTTTGTGATCATACAGCTTCTGAAAGGAGTGTTTCACATGCGCCCCCCCCCCCAAGCACATTGCTCCTCCTTGGAATCTCAGCTTTGTTTTGGAAAAAATACTGACTTTAGCTCCTTTTGCACTGGCCATTCAGACTCTTGTTGCTCTGACATCTACAAGATGCATATCTGAGTTGCAAGCTTTCATGGTGGGTGAACCCTGTCTGGTTTTCCAGAAGGATAAGGTTGCAACACTCACAAAATCCTTCATTCATGCCTAAAGTTGTTTCTGATTTTTATCGTGACTGGAGCCATCAATCTTCCAGTATTCTTTCCAAAGTCAAAAAACAAGGGAGAACAGATTGACCTTGGATGTGCACAGACATCTCTGGTACTACCCTGACAGAACCAAGTCCTTTTGAAAGGTTTAAAAGATTTTTTTTTCCTATGCTGGGACTAAGAAAGGGCAACCCATATCTTAACAGAAAATATCCAGATGGATGTCTTCTTCTGCTGTTTTTTTTGCTATTCCCACCAAGGTATAATTCTTCATAGCAAAGTTGAGGTACGTTCTACAAGGGCCTTGTTCTCTTCGATGGCATAATGGAAAGAGGTGGATTCCAGAAGTATACTACGGGAAGCAACTTGGCCCTCCATTCATACCTTCACAAAGCACTACAAATTGATTCCTTCTCTGGGTCCATGATTGGATTTCCTTGGACCATTCTCTAGTGGCTCCTGCACCCTTATTCTTCCACCTCCCAGTTATAGTAACCTTTGGGAATCTGCCCATAGACTGTCGCAGCAGTGAGAATGAAGAACACAGTATAGTTGTATTAGTCTTACTTACTCATAACAGTACATGTTACATTTTTTCACTGCAGCAGTAGCTGCACCCCCCATAGATAGTTGAGGTGGGAATCTGGGACACAACCTCCTTTGTTACTGTTATTGTTGTTTGGATTTTTTATGGTGATTATTTATTGTTGGCACAGGATGAATCTACCATCCTTTTTCACAGCTATAAAATCCTGAAGATTTACTCCCTCTGGTTGCTAATGAGCTGCACCCTTTTTTTGCGGGAAATATATCAGCAGACAGAGTGATTGAGAGGGAGAGGAGTTGGAGCTTTGCCAAGCTGTCCCAATGCTGTGTCCTTGGCAGGACTCTACCCATAGGCTACTGCAGCAGTGAAGAAATTAGAGCATCTACTGTTATGGGTAAGTAGGACTTGCACAGCTGCACTTTACAGTTATGTGGGCAAGTGGAAACAAGAGTAGCTCCTTAGGAACAGTATATATACAGAAAAGGGGTCCGTAATTGTGTAGGTAAAAACCCACTTCATTGACTTCGGTATAATTGATAGCTGGGCTGGGCTGTCCATATCTGTAACTGATTTTTTTGGCAGTGATGTTTTTTTTTTTTTTAAACTGCATTTATGGACTGCTGACCGTGTTTCTTTTCTCTGTATTCTTGGTGTCCACTACACCCGTGGAGATGATAGTGGGCAGACAAGTGCTGCAGTTCTGAATGTGAAAAGCAAAGGGGGGTTATGTATGACCATACAAAAGTTTGCATCCCAGTTGTACACTCCTGAAGAAGAGTCATGGTGCAATACAGTGCAACACTGTTTCTGTTTTTGTAACTACATTTTCATGTAGAATCTGCCAACTAACTGAACATTGAGATGGTACAACTGATTGAAACGGGAGCATTATGTTTGACAGAAACATGTGCTTTTGTAAATGTAGCTCTAATGATAGGAGCTGATCCGTCATCTGTAAAATGAAGGACTAATGCTGCCAGCGTTAGGACTTCATGGCACTCCAAATGACAGGCTGCCAAGAACCTCACCCCAGTCACACTCAGTCTTCCCTTCCCCAGATATTTGTTGCTATGTTAAAGTTGAGACGTTAGTTTTATTGGCCCAGACTGCTAATTTTCAGGGGAAAAGGTTGTGAGGTTTTAGCTGTATTTTTACCTAAACTACTGTTTTTCCTTCTGTTTTATAGTCTGACACTTTGTCTCTGGAGCACGCACCCCCTTTTTTTTTTTTGTAGTTTCTTGCTCACTACTGGTCATAAGACAAACTTGCTCCACATTGGCATCCTGGAGATAAGGCCATTTGTATTGTCCCTTCAGGCCTTTCAGGATTCTGTGCCTGTGGGAATCATCATTGTACAGATGGACTACAGGGCATTGGTGTGGTGTGATGAGGTGTAGAAACAAGAAAAGGGGATAAGATCATATTCCCTGTTCTGGGAAGCTATAAGTGTATGCAGGACGTTGCTACTGGTGGTGCTTCGTATCCCAGGTGAGTCCCAATTCTGTGGTGGTTAAGTTGAGCAGGTTCTACCTGTTTCTCATCAATGGTCTCTCACCTCCTCATTGGAAAGGGAATCCTGTCAAATTTTTTTGTACCACCCCCAAACCCTGGCAGTATACCCAGTTTCATACAAACTTCTAAAAGGCCGCCAATGTCCATCTCATAAGGCATCCTCGTACCAAGTACTTATGGACCTACTGCACGTCCACAAGCTTAATGGTACTAGGAACACACAGTCCAAGAACCTAAACCTCTGCTGCAATGTAAACAGAATAATTTGAAGGGACATATCTCAGATAACAGTAGTGTGGAAATGACTTCCCAGCCACACAACACAAAGCTCACTCATGTACCTAGTCAAATGTAATTTAGACCAATGTATGGGGAATAGGGCATTTACTCCAGGACTGCTCCCCCATCCTCTTAATGGACAGAGGCAGTGCTTAAACATCCTACCTTACAGTGGGGTTCCCAATACCCTGAAGGTGTGACCCTAACAATTAATCATTTGAAAATGAAAATGATTTAAATAAAATTGTGGAAAAGATAGTTAAACGCTTATGGGATAACATAGCTTAATATTGCTAAGTTTAAAATGTTCCTGCGTAGATATTGTCCTGTGAACCTATGATACCATGTTGTGATTTAGTTTATGTTCCTGAACAACCCGAAATGCAGACACATCGTTACCATTCTCCCATCATTAGAAAGGGCTCCAGTAAATTCTGTTGTCTACAATGGCCTATTGGACTTGTTCACACTTTTCCCTTATTTCCTCTGATGATGAATTTTGTCAGCTAGGCAAAACTGCCCAAGGTGTGATGGTCATCCCCATAGCTCTGTACTGGCCCGGCAAGTCTGCTTGCCCCTATTACTGCCTCATTTTCTGCAGAAACATTTCTGCTCCATCTGTTTATCATGCCTCACTTTGGACATTCATTCCCTGCATCTGATTGCTTGATTTCTCCACTTCCATTAGTTGTAATTTTCTGTTTGGGCTAACACCAAGGGGTTGGCCATCTTTGACCTTGTGTGGATTTCTTATATCCGTTTAAGCTGTTCCTCTGTCAAAGTTCCCCACAGTCTGGATGGCTCATATCTGGCTTTGTTGAAGGTTTCCAAAGGTTCTTTCATAATTACATGATTCAGTATCTTGCTGTGAAGAAGCTGAAACAGGCTTCTTGTGAACAAGCAGTTATAGCTACGTTTGTGTTCCTCTTAGCTGCAACGGCCATTAAAAAAGGTTTCCAGACAGGTGAATTTCTAAACGTTATGCCTTGTCTGTCGCTTTCTTTGTTTCATTTTTCGTAAGGGCTGAATCGTTCTTAAGACTAATCTTTCTTTTATGCCCAGTATGGCTACTAAGGCTAATTTGAATCGGAACATTCACTTGCTAGTTTTCTTTTCCAGTTGTGGTCATCACGGGTGAGTTTTTGCTGCATTTTGTGGGTGTTCACATATAATTACAGCATGGTCCTGAACGGGCAGAGTCCCATAAAAAGTACTTCCAGTTTTTTGTTTCATTTGATCAAAAAATTCCTAGGTCAGAAGGTCTCAAGTGTTACTCTTGCAAAATATTTTTCACAGTACATTTAATGTTGGTAGATTTGTTATATTTCTTCATAACAAACCTTTGCCTTTGAATATTAAATCATATTCTACCTAGTGTAAATGGAAGTATTGAATATTGTAAGGTAAAAGAATTGGAGGTGAGATCTTTAGAAAAGGAAAGCAGTGAATTACATAGAAATAAATGGAATTTGTGTGAACAATACATGCAGAATAATTTTCAGGATAAGGAGTGAAGTTTAAAGGAAGGCAGGATTTGAGCAGTTTATGTAATGCTGGAATGAATTATAATTGTTTAAAAAAAAAAAAAGGTTTGAAATAATTTTAGCGATCATTACAATGCTACAAAATAACTTGACCTGAAGGTCTCAAGATGAGAATTCTGATGACCACTTCTGCAAACAAAGTCTTGTATTGAATATCATGACCTTTGCAGACGCAGGAACAAGTGCTAACGTGGGTCCAGAAGGGGAACAAGTCTCAGCTAAAATTATAGTAAACATGAAGTTAATGAAAATGTTTAAAATAATTTGTTTTCTTTTCTATAACAGTGTGTGTACCCATGTCATTCCTTAAAATGTGACGTTAATAAAGGTCTAAAAAAGAAAACATTCTGCCTGAGCCATGACCACATTTGTGGCTTTTTTCAAAATGCTGTTGTGTGTGGCATTTGTGCTGCCACTGATTTGCTATCCTTTCGTACATTTGCAAGGCATAAGCTGGATGTTGCTTTTAGGTTCAAAGCTTCATTTGCGGCCATTGCTAGCATGGTATTCTGACATGAGATCTTAATACAAGCAGAAGAATTTGGCAGATAAGAACATTATGCACCTACTGTAGTGATAGATCAGTATGAGCAAGTACAGCCTCTGACATTTCAGATCCGAGTCTCCTACCTTAGTCAAGTTACTCTTAGGATCTTAGGGTTCCCTTTAGGTAATTTCACTGCAGCTACTTTGGATGTAGAGAAGGGAGGGTGTGTCCGTGCACTGTGGGACTGGGAGGGGGTCCTTGGCTACCTGAGAAAAGATTAAAGTGCTGAACAGTCTTAGTGCCAGCAGCATTAGTTCTCAAGGTCACAGACACTGGCCACACCTACAGATCTATCATTATGTTAAGTACATAACTTACATATATGAAAGGTAGAGGTATAAACTACAAGTGTATTGTACTTGTATCATATGACTCGTACATTTGGATAAAAAACAGAGTATTTGAGAAGTAAACAAAGGGTATGATCATATTAGTTAGTGTAGTTGGAAAATGCTCTCCAGTCAAACAGGAGTAAGCAACATTTTAATATACAGTGTATTATTGTATGCAGGTAAGTATACCTCCTGACATTTTTAAACACAAGCACCTTCATCTAGATCTGCAAATGAGTAACTAAGAAATCTATAAATATGACTGCCTATTTTTTTAAAGTTTTCATATAATTAGATTGATGCCCTCTGTATTGGATGGTGAACTGTAATGTCACAATACTTGTAAGAAACTCTCTGGATACCAAAAAAGTCTGAAAAGGCAATTTTCTGGTGTACTGGTATACAGCAGAATAAGGCATGTGATGCAGACAGAGTACAGTATTCAAACAGCAGGGTAGCTTATCCTCTGTCCATTTCTGCCTTTTGGAGGGTGGTTCTTGCTTACACTAGAAACAGTGGTGACATTCGTCATGTCAGAATGTTTATTAACTTCCTTGTATAGTATCATTTGCATTATTCATGTGAGTACGCTGTAATTCTGCATGAACTGTATTCAAGTGTGATATCTGCAATCCTTGCATCCTTTGCACTAGGAAATGAAAATTATAAAGTTTACAACAGGATCTAAACCCATGGGTTAGACAGAAGTAGGAAAGCGTAGGAATAGGTTTTGTTTTAACAGAGTCTGTGTTTTTAAAGATGCTGCCGCAAGTCAGTTACTTAAATTACAAAATGTGACTTTCCTATAAAAAATAGATTAATTGTGAGGAATTAGCATCTTAATGTTTTGCTAGAGTCTCTTTATTAAATATTTTTACAGCTGACTGACAATGTCAGCATTGATTTACCTTTGTTGTCGATCACTTATGTACACTGGGTGAATACTTTTAAACAAGAACAGCGTATTTAACATTCACTTGCAAACTCAGTTGCTAAAAATCCACATGTCCTGATATGGATAGTCAGGTCTTTTGCCTGGAAAACAGACTTCCTCCAGGGCAACAAGAGGTTGCACAGGGTGGATGCTTGGAGACTACTGCAGGTAGGTTAGAACAGTTAAAGAACAGTGAGTGCTGTTAAAGTGAACCTACAGGCCACATGTAGTAATTTTGGGATATCAGATTGTGTTGTCTGAATAATGGACAGGCCAAGGTTATGTCATAAGGGACCCAGAGTGCTAGAAAGGACCAAGTGTGCTTAAAAACTAGATGACATGATTAATAAACCTAGATAAGTTTAACATATTCATACTTATATTTGTTGGTTCTGATGCAGTTTTGAAAACAAAAACTGGATACAGACAAAATTTAACAAAATTAAATTCTAATTCTGTCAAATAATGCAGTGAGAGAAACAGCAGATTGATTTTTTTCTTTTTTTTTAGGCAATTGTGATTGTGACTGACATAAGAAACTTGTTTTACATGCAGTGCTGAAAAACTGTAAATGGCCATTGCTGGCTTTTAGTGTAATCATGCACAGTTAACCCTGTTCACTTCAGTAGTGCATAATCTATCTTTCTCCATAGTCTTATCTCATGTGTGATGATGGGAGCATGCTGGCAGATTGCAGGGGGCCAGCCCAGTACCCATGAGACACTGAATATTTCATTTTAAACTTTACTAATGCAGTGCAAAGAGATGCATGCTACCATAAGTGCTTAAAAACTGTGTGTAGTAGAGAGCACAAACAGCATTATGTGAGGAGTGTTCCTGTCTTTAAATACTTGTTAGTGTCTCAAAAATAATTAAATGTAATTCCGAGCACTTGAAAAGACCATGTTAAAATAATGATAGCTTAGTAGACCTAAGAACATTATTCTACATGTTATGCTAGTCTAGTCTTTGCATGTGCACTGTTTTAATGTAGAAAATTCTATTTGGTTGTACAGTACAGCTTTTTTAATTTTTATATATTTATTTGATAACTGCATATGCAAATTGATGTAAACAGCCTTAGCCTTTTTCACTTACAACCAGGGCATAGGGCAAAATACATAGATTTATCAACAGGAGAACATACACTTTTTGTACTGTATTTAGAAAAATGAGGACGTGGGAAGATTGGCAAAGCATATCCTATAAATAGAAAGCTAAGGAACACATTGAGCTTCAGGGTTTGCATGGGAAGTACAGGGCAAGTGCAAGTCGTTCTCCATGGAAGATATTTCTCTCCAGGATCTGAAGAGTACCTCCATCACATCACTTCAGCTGAATGTTGTAGCAATGTTTGGGCAAAATCTTTGTTTGGAAATGTTCCTAAAAGCAGGGGCTACATGTTCTGTAGTGTAAGACCAATCTTTAACAAGGGCATTTCACCAAACTGAAAAGAAAATCCCAGACAAGGATAGTTAGACTCCTTGCTAATAGACTAATGAGGTAGACACATTGCTAGTTTTATGACAAGTGGAAAGCAGAGGTTCATGCATCAGAAATAAGAGGAGGACAGTAGCCATCTGAGTGACAGCACTCATTTTGTACGTGATTAATGCACTGGTTAATTCTTTGTCTGGAAAAAATTATGAAACTTGTTGCTTCTTTCTATGACGTAGCTGAGTGTTGTGATGCAAAAAATAATGGCCGTGGATTCTTTACAGCAGGTCAGATAAACAACATTGTAGATAGATTTACTTCATGAAGCTCCATTTTGAAGCTGAAAGGATTGATAATATTAAAACAATGATTGATGATATTAAAACCCGATTAACCAAGGAATGATTTACAGGAACTTTCTAGTCATGGAAGAATGTAAATCAACAGCAGAGCATTTGTGAGAAAAAGATAATGTTTAAAAATGCCTTATGAGATTGATATGTTCTTTCATGCTCCCCAGATGTGGTTTTTTCAGCATCACACTTTTGTTTAAAGCAGAGAATGAAGTTTCCCATCATTAAAATGTTCATTTACAACATGTAAAGTTTTTCTTTTCATTAATTTATCTGCTGACATGAAGATGATTTAATATCATATACATCATGCCCTTTCACTGGGTAGTACACAGGTTAGGCTAGTGCCTAAGGTTATGAAAAAGCTGGAAAAGTGAGAGTTGTTTTTTGAATGTGTATCAAGTGGTTCATGCATTAATAAAACCCTGTATGTTAACATATGTGGATGTCTTCTAGTCTTACATCACATGGGCCAGATCCTGCCATGAAGTGCTTCCTTAAACTATGTGTTTTTATTTTCCTTCTCCATAGAGCTGCAAAGACAATGAGGTCTTTACAGGTAGCCATACCACTTAACTTCCCTGATTTTGCACCGCCCCTGTGAAATTTGTAACATTCTGGTAAATTACTAATGATTACAGTCTGTCAGTATTGCTAGACATTGCAGTTTGATAATTCTTATTGTTCTGAAAATACATGTTGATGCAAAACCTGTTGTCCTGTTAATGATTTGAATTTGAGTCATTTAAAATTTGTCTCTGATTTTGGGCCTTTCCCATTATTTTTGGCTTTGTTCAGAATTCCTGGGGTTGGGGAGTTGGAGTAATGAATAAGGTGTTTACTTCACAAACACAAGGTACTGGGTTTGATTCTCACCTTAGATCACTGTCAAGTCACTGGCTAGGCCTGTAGTAGTCTGCAAACTGATTACCTAAGAATATGAGAGAGATGTGGACAACAATGTGTCTTGTAGACTGAGCAACCTCACAGTAATTTAAAGGAATTTCTGCAAGTGAAAACTGGTAAAACACTTCCTTGTATGACAGAAACCACAAGACTCGTAGTATGTAAAAATGTTGACCTGTTTGCTTGAAATTGTTTGTCATTATGACTAAACAACATGAGCAGACAGTTAAGTATGAGCTGTCATGTATTTTAAAACTTCTAGATAGTTGAAGAGAATAGTTTCAGTAGAAGAAAAACTTTAACTTGTAGCACTCTGACCAGTTTCTTTCAGGTATGTGTGCTCTTCTCATTGGTTACCACTGCACTATCTACATTTGGCCCGACTTGCTTTTTCTTGTGGATTGTTAGTGTGACTTGTTTTGATCTATATTAATTATCATTTTTCCCCAAAGCATTTTTATTTCAGATTGCTGTTTTTAAATGGACTGTGTGTAACTGCCTGAACTTTGCAGTAGTGCCTCAGCTTGGAGGTTATACTAACCAGTAAAAGAATGGGCACTTCAGTAAATAAAGCACTGTACAGCTGAATACAAGGCATTGTTGTATCTTTCGGCTTTTCCCAGTTAGGGGTTGCCACAGTGGAACTCCAGTCCGTTAATGATTGGCAGAAGATTTTTACGTACCGAGTTGCCAGCCCTGATGCGCAACCTTCAACGAAGGTACGCCCATTCACGCATGTCTCCACACAGAAGACGCTTTAGCTGAGAATGGAACAAGACGTCTTACTGTGAGGTGACAATGCTACCGCAGCACCACCACCACCGCAGTATAGCTGAATACAAGGCATTATATGGCCTATATGCACAAACATGAAACGTGTGTTGACAAATCTCCAACTGCTGCATCAGCTGTGCCGGGGACACTTTTGCTGGTTTGTTTCACTTGAATTGTAATAGCATTGATGTTTGAGGTCAACTTAGTCATGCACAAGTGTTAGAAGTCTGTGCTGGGCTTTCTGATTTAGCCTCATAGATTAAGTGGTGGAGGAAGGAAGGTGTCAGTGGGTTTGGAGGAACAGAACCAGCTAAAAGTACATACCTCAACAGTAGTTATCAATATCTAGTTCTGGTTTTATGTTGTGCTGCCTTGAAGTAGTTAAGCAAAAGCTAAGGCCATTTATTACTCTGCTGTTGTACTCCTTATATGTGAAAGTATAATAGCAGGCTTGCTTCTAGTTACTGGTGTGGTTACAACCTTTAAGTAGGTTCACTTAGTTTAATCCCTCTCTCAGAGTTCTGTCATCTTTGTACACAGCACCTCTCTGAGTAGAGCAGAACACAGTGACATTTAAAACTTCACATGTAGTGGAGGTATACTGTCTGCATTTTAATAGTCCTTGCAATATTGCATTACCTGGTGATCCTTACTTTAGTCACAGCACTCTCCCCACCATGCCCGTATATGTATATTTATTTACATATATATATATATATATATATATATATATATATATATATATATATGTGTGTGTGTGTGTATATATATATATATATATATATATATATATATATATATATATATATATATATATATATATAGAGAGAGAGAGAGAGTGTGTGTACACATACATACACATACACTTACACACATGCATGCACATACTTCAGCTCTTCCTCTGTGTTGTATAGGCTGTACTTTCCTCCCAGTAAAGCTCCATCAGCTTGCCACAACACACAAACACTTGAGCATTGTGAGCATAAAGTTTGTCAGATTGTCTCTTTCTGGGGAATTACAGACCAACAAAGTGCCTGGTGCATCGTGAACATTGCAGAGCTCAGAATGGCCACATATGTTCCACAGAACGTTGTGCTGCCAGCCACACAGAATGCTTGGTGACCTCTGACAGGTGTGGAGAACATCAACCAAAAGAACATCAGAGAAGACATAGCAATCAATCATGTCTTCTCATTTCCTACCATAAGGTGCAGGAAGAATTCATAATGTGGAATGCATCCTGCTGCCTTGTGGGGTGTAATACAGTTGTTTGCAGTCTCTTTCATTATGTGACAGCTCATAGAATTTTTCTGATCAAGTGATACAATCACTGAGTATGCAAATGTGCTAAGTACCCATATTTGAGAAGTGTGTGTGCACGTGCTAGCCATTCAGTCTTTCTGTGACATTGGCTCTCATACAGACAGTTTATTGTTTTAGTGACTGTCCTGTTTCTGTGCATCATACCCAACATAAAGTGTCCACCATTTATGTGGCAGGAGATCCTGTTGTAGAATGTATAGGTGCATCCTATATAGATATTTCTGAAAACTGGGGAAAACACCATGAGAATGGATTAAGGATTCTGACTATCCTTCCAAAAAGGATGATCTAGCAAGTATCTGTTAATGTGAGAAAAAATTATGGTAACAATGTTGTATCTTTTTTTTTTTTGATGTTTGAAATAGTGAATGTAAAAAAGGACTATTTTCAGTTTATTTTTACTAAAATAGTATTATGTAGACCCTGGAGAGATGGAGATATGATCTAGAGAAAAGAGGAATGAAGGTCAGCAGGATTAAGACAGAATATATGTGTGTGAATGAGAGGGAGGATAGAGGAATGGTGAGGATGCAAGGAGTAGAGGTGGCGAAGGTGGATGAGTTTAAATACTTGGGGTCAGTAGTTCAGAGTAACAGTGAGTGTGGAAAAGAAGTGAAGAAGAGAGTACAGGCAGGATGGAGTGGGTGGAGAAAAGTGTCAGGAGTGATTTGTGACAGATGAGTACCTGTAAGAGTGAAAGGGAAGGTCTACAAGAGGGTAGTGAGACCAGCTATGTTATATGGGTTGGAGACAGTGGCACTGACAAAAAGGCAGGAGTTTGAGCTGGATGTGGCAGAGTTAAAGATGTTAAGATTTGCACTGGGTGTGATGAGGGTGGACAGGATTAGGAATAAGTATATTAGAGGGTCAGCCCAGGTTGGAAGGTTTGGAGACAAAGCCAGAGAGGCAAGATTACGTTGGTTTGGACATGTGCTGAGGAGGGATGCTGAGTATATTGGGAAAAAGATGCTAAGGATGAAGCTACCAGGTAACAGGAAAAGAGGAAGGCCTAAGATAAGGTTTATGGATGTGGTGAGAGAGGGCATACAGGTGGTGGTTGTGACAGAACAAGATGCAGAAGACAGGAAGAAATGGAAACAGGTGATCTGCTGTAATGACCCCTAACGGGAACAGCCGAAAGAAGATGATGATGATGAGTATTATGCACGTTATTTGCATTGTGAACATTATTTCTTCTGAAATTAGGTGATGCAAGATTAAAGACATTAATTAGCATTGTTAGCCTTTAAATGAATGCATAGCAAGACCACCCTGCAGCCTGTACAGTAGACTTCTCAAACTTTTAGACAATCGAAGGTGATTTGTGCTGCACCCTTTTGCCATTACTTCAGTGGTAGTCTGTCAAGTCATTGTTTCCCTGGCCAGTTACGAGTCTTTTGTGTATAAAGCAGTTGTACTAGCTTCTCATCTTGAAAAAGCTGCTGTAATATATTTGTTTTCTGCCATTCTCCTTGAATGGAGATGATGTCCAAGTAAAGTCAAACTACAAATTGTTCTCTCATTTTTGCCCAAAGTGCCATGATAAAAGAGTGTTTGTGCTGACCTACAAATGGTGGATTGGAGGAGTATGTATGTATATATAAATAACATATGTAAATGTATAAATCCTTGATCCTAGTGTGTGCTGTTCTCTTACTTGCTTTTTAGTAAATGTGGAACTCATTTATGTTTGTATTTATTTACTGTTTGTTGGTTGGAAAGTCTTGCTGAGCAGAGCCTCTTTATAGAGAACATTTGGAATTAAACTGATGAATGAGCTTATCAAGACAATTGAACACAATGCTATAATGTAAAAGTAATGTAATTTGTTAAGTGGAGTGACTAACGTAGATAGGCTGGCTTTAAGTGGATAAGAAGTACACAAGCCTGGAAAGTACACTGCCAAGAACACAGTACTGTGCAGCGTGCACTTTCACTTGATTTTCTACACACATACATTCTGTAGTAAAAAAAAATAGAAGATAGAATTTTGTGTACATTTTGTGACTCAAAGTAATTCTTCTGTGTACTTCTTTGTTAACATTGCAGGCATTCATGGAAGCATAGTGTGTTTACACAGTGTGCATGTTCTTACAGGTGTCAGTGAGTTCTATCACCACTTCTACAATTTTTTTAAACTTTTTACTGTAATTTTCTGAGCAAACACTACTGCCGTCTTGTTTTGTATTACCATGCCATTAATCTTGAGTCAGAGAAGTAATTAAATTGTCCTTTTTTCAAACTTGTAATTTTTAGGAGATGATGTGGCTGTTTTTCACAATCAGACGAGAACATGAAATGTGTGAATGATTCAAGATGTTACCAGTTATTTCTGTGTCTTTGGTGCATGCGTTGTTCTTGTGTGTTTTTGTTACAATTATTTTTATAAAAGAAATAAATTAAATTTATTAAAAATGATAACTTACGCAAAACAATTAGCCTCAGCTATTTTTTGTGTTAAAAAAGGGGGGTGTTATCAAGGTATTTCCAAAATGAGTTGGTAGGGAAGCCAGCCCTTTGGAAATCCTAACATTACCCAGTGTTGTGGTGTAGTTTGGAAATATAGTATGTATTTTTGTACATGTACATTATATTGGTTTCTGGTTTAGGGAAAAAAAAACATTGCGCATCAAAGGGCATTTACAACTGTTAATGATTTATACCCGACAGGAGTATTTAAGTTGAAGTTTAGGTCATTATTTAAGTGCATTTTAGCAGTGTCCTCGTAAAAAAGCAAAGGCACACTGTATGGTCACCCTCACCTTAAAAAGTGCACCCCTGTACAGTTTAATAAAACATGGTTTTGGGCAGTCGGAGGAGTAGAAGAGATTTTCAAGTTCATTTAGATAAATTATTTTGGGCCTGTATTGAGCATACCCCCCCCCGAAAAAAAAAAGACTAAAAGCCTTGATGGTGCGCCATTTCCCTACTTTGGTGAAATATCAGGAGCTTGTGAAACAAAGATATCTCAATGATTGATACCTGTGTATGAAGTACCGCTAATCCTGTTTTAGTCGCAAATCGGTTATGAGCATCCTTGAGCACTGTCACCTTCAACTGCAAAATGCAGGCTCCAGTTCTTTGTTGACTAGGCAGTGGTAACTCCGAGCTCTTCGTACCTAGAGCCGACCTCTTCCTCACCTTAATAAAGTCTTGCCATAGAGAGCAGATGAGGATAGCAAGTGTGTGTGTGTGTGTGTGTGTGTGTGTGTGTGTGTGTGTGTGTGTGTGTGTACATACATACATACATATATATATATATATATATATATATATATATATATATATATATGTATGTACGACTCAGTCATTGTCCACGCTGGTGTCAACGACCTGAGACGTACCTCCTTGGACTACATGAAAAGAGACATTGAGGAGCTCTCTGATTATGTAGCCCAGGCAGGTATGACCCTGACCTTGAGCAGTATCCTACCTTCACCTAGAATGATGCCACAATACAGTGATAAGATGATCAGCTTTAATAATTGGCTTAAATTCTGGTGTCATTCAAAGGGGATCCAATGTCTGTCTGCCTGGGATGACATGCTGGACAAGCCACGCTGCTTATGAGGGCGGCTTGCACCTGTCACCCCTAGGCTTCGGATATTGGCAAAGGCTCTTGCCACCCCATAGTGCCTTTTTAGGCAAGGCTCAAATTCTAAACCTACCACCCTAGAACACAAAAAGTAAAAACTAAGGGTAATGCTGCTCAATGCCAGAAGTCTCAATCTCAAGATGCACGCACTCGAGGCCCTTCTCAGTATGGAGAACATCGATGTCTGTGCTGTGACAGAAACCTGGTTCAAGGCTCCTGAGAGCACCCCAGCACTAGCAGGTTTCACGTCATATCATGCATTCCGGCCCCAAAATCCGGACAACACCAAGAAAGGAGGGGGGTGTCCATATTCATAAAGGACACCCACACCTCAAGGTTGGTGGCAACGCACGATGCATCGGAGACCATCCAGGTGCAATTAACCATAGGCAAGACTGCTCTGCAATTTGTAGCATGTTACAGGCCACCCTCTCAAACTCAGGAACCTCACATGGCCTTCCTGAAAACAATGGAGGGATAAATGTATCTCCAAACACCATCATACTAGGTGACTTCAACTACCCTAATATAGACTGGGAACACTACTCAAGCCCAAACACTCTAGCCCAAAGGTTCCTGGAGTTCATAAACTCAAATGCCATGGAACAACTAGTCACCATCCCACAAGAGGAGAAAACATACTTGATCTCATCATCACGAACATGGGATCACAATGTTCAACACCGGAAGTATACCCCTCACTGGTGAGATCAGATCATAAACTAATCTCGCTGGAGGTCCTCATCCCGCCCCACCTGAAATAAAAAGACCACAGTGAAAAACTTCTCAAAAGCCGACTTCACACTTCTAAAAACTAGTGTGGTCTCCTTTAAGGCCCCTGAGCCAGTGGTAAACATTACTCAAACCGCTGAATCACTTACAAATGCCTTCTATCAGCACCTACAGGACTGCATGGATCAGGCAATCCCAAACAAAACTAAGACTCTTTGTACCAAAGGCAAGCGTCCAGTCTGGTGGACCCCAGCCATAAACAAGCTCTACAACAAAAGGAGGAAGCTACTACAAGATAGAGCAAAATCCTTGAAAGGTAAGACACCTTTGATCATTATAAGTAAAAACTAAGAGCTCTCATAAAATCATCCAAGGCAAATTTTGAGAGAAAAATCGCCAAGGACTCAAAAGACAATCATAAGGCCTTCTTTAGCTATGTTAGAAACCTAGGAGGAATCTCCCAGATATGCTCAGAATTAGTTCAAAATGATGTGAAGATTACTGAACCTACACACATTGCCAACATACTGGCTGACAGGTTCAGTGCAAACTTCTCCCCTCCCCAAAAGGAGAGATATCTATACCAGAGGATTGTAGCCCCCAAACATCTCCAACGCCCAGGTGAGAACTGCTCTCTCCAAAGCAAAAACACAGCATCCATGGGACGGATGGTGTCCCCGGCTGTGTGCTCCATGAACTCAATGAGGAATTAGACCCGCAGTTAGGAGAGCTGTTTAATCTTAGCCTCACCTCAGGATACGTACCCAAGCAGTGGCGCCTGGCGACTGTGGTCCCACTTCACAAGGCGGTGCCTCCACCGACCCTGGAAATTACCATCCCATTAGCTTGACAAGCCTTATCTGCAAAGCCATGGAGAGGATCATAATGGAACTCATAAATAAAGACATAGGGAACTTGCAGGCGTTGGATCCAACCCAGTTTGGCTTTGTCAAAGGCAGATCATGCCTTTTAAACTTGGTTGACTTTTGAGACAGTCACCAAGGCCATTGATGAGGAAAGGCAGTCCATACAGCCTACCTTGACCTGGCAAAGGCCTTGACACAATACCCCACTCAGGTATCATCGAAAAACTCATCAGCTTGAATGTAAACCCATACATCACAAGATGGGTTGCAAACTGGCTAAGTGACAGAACCCACAGGGTCAGAGTTGCTGGAGCCATGTCAGACTCAAAGCCTGTCACAAGTGGTGTCCCACAGGGCTCAGTCCTGGGTCCACTCTTGTTCGGCATCTACTTTTCTGAAGTACAAGCAAACACAGGAGGGTTATGGCTGACAAAGTTTGCAGATGACTGCAAACTGGGCCATAGTCGAAAACACATCTGACACAGATATCCTTCAGAAGGGCCTCACAGAAGCGGATAACTGGTGCCAGAGCCATGGCCTAAAGTTAAATGCCAAGAAATGCATAGTCATACCCTTCGGGAAAAACAAGGTTACCCCTAGCTACCATATAGGTGGCAATCCACTGAGCACAGAAGAAGTCATCAGGGATCTGGGGACCCAGGTTGACAGTAGCCTTTCGTTTGACACTCATGTTGCTAAAGTAGTTAGGAAAACCTTCTACATTGCCCACCTGATCATGAAGGGATTCACATCTAGATCAAGGGATGTCATCGTCCCCTGTACTCATCACTCATTAGACCTATGATTGAGTACAATGCCCCATTCGGAATGTATCTGACCCGACACCTGCAGCAGCTGGAAAGGCCCCAAAAGTTCCTCACCAAAAGGATAAAGGGTCTCAAAAATATGTCTTATGCTGCCCGACTGAAAGAACTCCAGCTCTATTCAGTCTCATACCGCTTGCTCAGAGGTGACCTGTGCCTGACATATAAGGCCATGTCAAACCCTGATTTGATGAATATGCTTCACCTCAAAAATCTAGATCCCTCAGAACCACAAGGCGGAGACTTAAACCTTGACACGGTTATTAATAGAGCGTGCTGGAGGGACAGATTCATCACCCAGAGACCTCCTATGCTGTGGAACAAAATCCCGGTGCATGTGAGGCAGAGCACCTCGCTGGCCTTGTTCAAGAGGAATCTTGACCAATGGATGGGGGATCGCAGATATACCCCAGGGATTACTTCAGTGTCACTGCTTGACAGAGGCACAGCAAAATAATAGGCATAGTTTTATTCAAACTAAAGGGGTGGCGAAAGCCAAATAACTATGGGCTAGGCTTATAAATGCCCTTGGGCAGATAGCCTAGTATGAACCTATGAACCTATATATATATATATATATATATATATATATATATATATATATATATATATATACACACACACACACGTATATATACTATATACTACTTGCTATATTTCCTGTTTAAAAAGAAATTGACTTCTGATGTGTATGTTCGTAAGCATGATCTTGCTGACCTTTATATTAATTGAAGTTGCTGTGTGTGTAGAAATTGGCACTTAGAGTATTGTGTAGTTTACACACAGAGTAGCAAATGAGTACATGTATAATATGTATGTATTTTTAAATGTTTTTGTCTTTTCTGAGTGAGCTTGACTTATGAACTCAGTGTCAGATTCACAAGTGGACGTAGATTCACAAGTGGACGTACAAGGACGGGTAGCCCAACAGGAAGAGGTTACTAATATTTTCATTAGTTCCATTGAATGTTGCTATTTCCTTTGAAGTATTAGTTTACTGTTCTTAGAAATGATTTTTGACCTTTTAAGATATGTAAAGGTGACATTTCTGATGAAACAAAGTCCCTCCTGTACTGCAGTATGCAGGAGCTGTGATTATGGTGTTTCTATTGTACTTCCCTGTATTCTGTGCTATGTAGCCTGATGAATTACTGTTGATTGTGTAACTGTTTTTGTTCCCATTCATTTATGTTTGTATTGTTCTCAACCATCTGTTCCATTGTAGTGTTTTTTTAGTGGGGCTGTGCCTGAAATTTGTTAACTGTGATCAGCATGAGTACCCCACTAAACAAAAATAAACTGAATACAGATTGTCCTTGCTTACGCTAAAGCAGTCAGTCACTAGTTTGTTTCTCTACTTGATTCGTTGAGAGTTTTTATATTCATTTATTTTCAGCAGCCCTTATCCCCAAGGTTGCCTGGCATTCTTCTAACTGAACTCTTTTTTTTTTTATCATAGATTTGTCAACATATGTTTGTTATGGACAGGTACTTTAGATTCATTGCAAGATTTTATTTAGTTCTTACATCATACTACTGACTATTTGAAATTTTCTTATAAGTTTTCTGATGTTGAATTAGATTTCTTAGATGTGACAATATTTAAAGGACATAATGGGATTTTTAGCACTGGCCTGTATAGAAAGAGTTGCAGGAGGAATAATGTTTTGAGGAGGGACAGTATGCACCCACTGCATATTTAAAGGAATATTTTAAGGGGGCAAGGGTTGCATATTTCTAGGTTGAATGACAACAATCAGAGGTTTTGTTCAGATCTGAATGCTTTTAAGCATGAACTGTTAGATCGGGGATATAATTATAAAGAGGCTGAACAAATTGGTGTAGATGTGAGACATTTACAAGATAGCAGGGATAAACCTTCCGTTTCTATGTCTGAAGCATCACATCCATCTTTTTCATATTATGTACAGCAGACTCCTGCTGTCTGTTTGCCTCAGTACTCAAGTGACATTGATAGGGTGTGCCAAATAAAAAAAAAAAAAAATTGGTGTATTTTAACTTCTGGTGAACAAGTTAAAGATTTTTTTGGTGAATGTTCGTATTTCAAGAGGTTAAGTATGAGCCTTTACAGGAGAATTGAGGCACCTTCCCTTGTGGAGGTTGTCGCTGTTGTGGCTCGATTTGTGTTTCTAATAGTTTTCAACATCAACTGACTAATAAAGTAATTAAGTTTAATGTCAGAGCTAATTGCTCTACTAGGAATGTTGTTTACTTAGCGCAGTGTGGTTTATGCTGCTCTTTTTATGTAAGTAAGACAAAACACTGCCCAAGAGAAGGTATTAGAGAGCATTTGGTGACTATTCATAGGCGAGAGGATAGGAGTGCTTTAACAAAACATGTTATTGAATGTGGGGATGAGCATATTTTTACTTTTATGGTAGTGGAATGTTTAGTTGAGAACCTATGTATGGGTGATTTTAAGAACATCACTGAACAGCATGAGGTCTAGTGGATCATCAAGCTACTCGCTGATAGATCCCCCGGCCACAATGGGAAGGTTTCTTTAACACCTTATTTGAAGGCACGCTCTTTACATTAATCTGATTATTGCCACCAGTGCCTTTATTTTTATTTTAGTATACAAGTATATGCTTGCATTTATATGAATGGATGCATTGATGTTTTGACTTTATCTGCATGCGACGCCCCCGTACGTAGTGCCATTATCTATGAATGTGCATTCACTCTGTCATGTGATTGTACACACCTCTGTATTTTGGCATTTTGATTGGCCAGTTTAACATGATGATAGTAAGAGTTTGTAGTTATTTGTAATTATTTGTAATATATATTTTTAATTGCTTGAGTTATATTTTTGTATTTAAGTGCATCTGTTTGTTCTTTTATATGGTCTGAAGAAGCACAGTTGTTGAGGTGCGAAAGCAGTAACCTATTTATTAAAGTTGTATTGTTTTAGCCTGTGCTGCTGTGTTTCATCCTTCTTATTATTACTGTTTTTAAAGTCTTTGAGTTTGGAGGGCATTAGTTCACAGTAGATTTCCTGCTGCATCTCTGCATTATGTACAAAGTAACCCATCTAAAACAACAAATAACAAGCAGTGTTACAGTGGCAGTAAGGTTACCCTACAGAACCTTCATATTAACCTTATTAGCAGCTTATAATAAAAGTGTTTGCCAACCCTTTGTAGACACTGAATCAGAAAAGGAGTATTCCCAGCCTTCACCACATCATTTTAAACATTGTAAAATTTAGTTTCATTGTATTCTGCCTGACATAGGTGATATTGTATAACTTAAAATATTTTGATTACACTGCATCCCTGTCTTTTACTGAAAAGGGACCTTTGTGCCCAGACAGACTTCCCAGGTCAACAAATGTAAAATGAAAATAAATCAAATAAATAAATAAAATCTACCTCTGTTTTTGTTTGCTTTGTGTTCATGGGTGTTTACTAGGCTAATGACCACAAATGCCATGCATCCCAAATCTCTGACAAGTTCTGTTACCCTTGATAAGTATAAGCAGGGGCTTGGGAGATGAAAGATTTACAGGCAATGGCCAGGATAAGCCAGACATCTACTGCTGAATCTGGCTATCTTGGTTACCTTTTAGACATATCAGGCTTTTCTACAGCTTCAGCTTTTATAAATTGTCATACAGTTTCCCAAGATGTCACTATTTTAAGCCATGAAATTCTGGGGGGGATATATTATTTGACCTGTTAATTAGGTAAGACTTGCATAAATAAATGAGTCAAAACTGGCCAACCATAACTATTAAATATTAGATGAGCATTGCCCGAATTTGTAGGTTACAAAAACGAAATACATCAAATACATTTGAAGTGTGACTTCCTGATGCTATTACAATTGTCAGCAACTCATTCATACCTACTGACCAGCTCTCCAGTGACAAATACATTGGAATGGCATTTGTGCTGTGACCCCCGAGTCTGTCATTGAAGGCGACCCATTGAAACCGTACACTGGATATTCCTTGCGAGTATGTGAGGAGGACTCTGACAAGTTACCAGAATGACATTAGCAGGAGGCACAGTGAATGATGCACTTTGCAGCTGACGGTAATTGTCAGTGCAGCACTGACTACAAGGGAAACTGTTGATGTCTCTTCCTTAGCACACCTCCACCTCAGCTAAGAAAGAAAGTTTCTTTCTTTTGAAGTGGAATCCTCTGATAGATTATCTTAGCCTGTTTCAGTAGCAGAGGTGATCAGGAAAGGGACACTGTTCCAAAGTGAAGTCTTGATAGTGATGAAGGAATACAAAAAGAATATACTTATGCACGTAGGAGCAAACATTATATAAAAGAAGATTTTTAGGACTCGGATGCATATTTTCCATTACATTTTTTTTCTTTCTTAAAGTACTGCATTAGTGTTGCAGTATTCCTGTAGAGATGAAACCTCAGCCTTACATAAGGTATATCACCACATGCCTCCTGTTAAATGAGCCTAAAACATAGGAGGGTCAGGATGGAGTGGGCAGATATAAAATACTGAAAAGGCGGTGTGGCTGATTGAACATGGTACATGACCTATGCTTGTATCAGATTATTGTAGTAATGTTCATTGTTTCACCTCTGAAGTTCCTAACTTCTAGGTTGTGAAATCTGCTGGTTGCTTTTACTGCTTCACACTTCAGAGCACAGACTGTGTCTACATTAATGCAGCTGAAAGGCATGTCACTTTGGATTAATGGAGTACTAACATGTTTTTTTTAAGGGCATTTCCAGAATTTTGATGAGATTCTTTTCAAAATTTCTTAAACCAAAGTTCCTGGAGGCAACCAAAGGAATGATGAATTCAAACCATCCCATAAATAACTGATGCAAATAATCTAACATTGGTGACCCTCCTTGACTGAACTTTCATTGGAGTTTTATATATCATTCATCAGCAGTCAGAATTATTCTGGAAGGCGCTGCACTTGATGACATCCAAGTTCCCCTTCCAGTGCACTGTGTAACTTTGTGTTAGATGTTTTCATTCACTAGTTCCCTGACCCCACCGACTGTGTTATTCCACTTGTACCATTATAATCGTGATGCTAGCTATTCTGATTCGAGGCTGCTGCATTCCCATGCCTCAAGCACACAGTGCCCATATGGCCTGTCAAATAAGTAGTCAAGGTCATGCTAGCATTTCTTCACTCCCTGTGAGAGGAGTAAGAAGTGAGGAAATGCCACAGATTTTGGAGACACAACCTCTCCACACAGAACCTTTATGGAGAAGTGTTTGGCCTACTTTGTGACTGAAAAGGTAAAGGCTGTTTAGAGTCCCTTGAGTAGATAGGGAATACCCACTTTGCAGTCCCAGGTATAGATTACAACATTACCGTAGGGTTAGATACTTGGAAGGTATAGCAAACCTAGGCCTTATGCAGGTTGGTATGCCTTCCCTCAGTCTTTGCAGGCCCTTAGCTAGCAACATTTTAGGTCTGCTTCAGCTCTCCCATCCAGTAGATGTTAAAGAAATCTCATGTGCCTGAGCTGCCCATCTCTTTGTCCGTTGGCTGGCACTTAGTGCTGATCAGTCTCATTCCAGGGAGCAACCTCTTGAGTGACCTGATTACAATTTTTTCAGGTGTCAAAGCTAAAGATTTTCCTATCCATGAGCTCCCTGTGGTCTATTTAGTACAAGCATTCTCAGTTTAGGAAGGATCATTGGGTCATCCCACGCCAGATCTCACATCTCAGGCATCACATATCAAAGGTTCATAGGTTAGTACTAGGCTAACTGCCCTTGTAGGCTGTTTTAAGCCTAACCAATTATCCCATGCGAGACTCAAACCCTACACCTTGAATCTGTAAGATAAATACCTTAACCATTATGCCAGCCTCCTACTATGTTTGCTGTGTCTGGAGTGCTTGAATCGTGCAAGTGGGATTGCAGCTTTAAGGAATATGCCTGAAGTCAACACTGGGTCCTGTCCAGGCCTCTCTGCCTCAGACTTGTCAGATGCATGTTGCCTAATTCTTGTGTGTTAGTCGAACCAGCATACTTGTAGTGTGCAAGGTCACACTTGTTGATCGTGGAGACAGAAAATCTCTTACCATTAAGGCTCCTCTGTGGAGTCACAGGATCTGGATACCATTGTGTCTGAGATGGACAAGGATAATGAGTCCACCCATTCATTTGGAAAGGCTCCCAGGTTGGAATGGTCTTTACCCCACTCAGAAATGCTTTCTGGATTATCTGGGGAAGAAGTCTAAACAAGAAGAAGTCTAAGAGTCCTGCACCTTTTATCAAGGATTCAATTTAGGAAACCTGGAGGCATCCTTAATGCCTTACTCATAGATTCATTGATATTTCAAGGTTACTAGTCTTGTCTTTTGACCATTCTCACCTTGTAATTACCCTCCCTCAGGCAGCACCTCCTTTCCCTAGGTAGGCTATTCCAGTAATTCTTGGAGTAAATTTGTGGATACATCCAGTCATCTACTTTGTTTAAAGGAAGGTAGTGAGTCATACTGCTTAACATGCGCGAGTTTATGCCAGAGGTTTTGGAGGTGCTGGGTTATAAACATAGCCTTCCATAATGTTGTATGAATCTGTTAGTGAAGATTTAAGTCTTTGGTTCTAGTATTGGAGGAGATACTGGACCTGCAGAGAAACAGGAAGACAAGGACAATTGGGTCTGTAATGTGTGGTAAGCAAGACAGAGATATCCTCTTAAGTCTGTAAGACACTGAATAAAGGGGTAGAGCTTCCAAGTTCTCTACATTTAAAAAAAAACCCTGCATTGAATTATCACTTGTGACACCAGACAAACTTACATTTATATAAAATTAATCAAACCATATTAACAAGTTCACATTTACAAACGTTATACATCACATATTGTTCTATACAATATAATCAAACCAACATTATATAACTTGTTCAATTCCTGCCGTCTCTTAAATCTTATTCCTCCTAAGCATTTTTCTCCATGTATTGTTCCCACAATTTCCATTTTTTCTATGTAATTTACTCCTACCTTTCCTAATAAATCTCACTTCTTGTTCTCTTCTCTCTCTTGTAATATTCACTACTTCAAGTATGATTGGTTTAGACCTTGATTTCCATTTTCTAGTAATTGCTTTTTGACAGCCACCTGAATTTAACTTCACAAGGCCTTACTATGTCTAAGAAATTGAGATCCTGTATCCCAGCTCAAAAGAATAATTTTCTTAGTTACACTCATTTACTCACCCAGTATTCCTGACAGAGAACTTCTAGCCTCTCTTGGTAACTCAGGAACTTTAGGCCTGTGACCTTTTTGGTTAGAAACCCCTGGGGTCTTATTGTTTGATGTGTTTAGTGAGATGCATCCCAAAGGGAGCATTGTACTCTATAGCTGGCCTGATCAATGCTCGAGTTATTCCCTTATACTCGGTGCTTGACAATAAGGAAGTGATTAGCCCTTTATGTCTTGATGATATTTCTTTGGTAATTTGCTGGGCTAAATAAAAGTATTTCCTGAGAGCTGTTGTCACATGAAAGTCATAAGAGACAGAACTATCGACCCAAGTAATTAGGCCTCCAAGCACAGTTTTGTTTAGTAGAGGGGTGTTATCAAGACATTATGATGAGAGTGAGGGGGTGTCTTCCAAAGATGGTGATACTTCACTTTTTAGCATTTAGTTTGAACCTGTTTTTAGTACACCAGGAGTTTACCAGAACAAGTTCATTCTAGAGGGTTTGGGAGGCAGTGAGTGACTTAACAATGACTCTCTGCAATCGTCTGGAGATTTGTTAGCCCAAATTGTTGGCTCTCTGCATGGAGATCTAAGAAGTAAATACCAAAAAGGAGATGTCCTAGCACTGAAATATGAAGGACACCAATGGTCACGTTCATACTTTTAGATGAAGCACCTACAAGTTACACTATGTGGTTTCTGTCTTTCAGCCAGTTTGCTGTCCATCTTAACACATATGGGCCAAATGTTTTTGTTTTAGTGTTATTAACATAAGACCAGTCTTTTACACTTTATTTATTTATTTATTTTTTTACAGTAGATCCTCTTGTTTCAAATTTCCTGTATTCTGGTACTACCCAAATACTAATTCTGTTGTTATTGGTACAAGGTTTTAGAGCCATCCATCTGCTTATCTAAACATTGACATTATTCTTTGCCATCTGCCTGTCTAAAAATTTGTATTTTTCTCTCAGAATGCTTTGTTCCCAGTAGGTTAAGAGAGTCTACCACATTACTCACCCATGGTGCAAGCATCTTAAGTTGGAGACTTTGCATTCCTCAAGTTTGGAAAGTGCAGGATTTTGCCCCCTCTCCTCCTAGCCTGGGCTTGCAGTGAAGACCTTCATTCTGGGACAATAATGCACCAGTGCTGAAAGCTGTCTAGCTCACATTTTACTGTGCGACTTTCAGCAAGTCACTTAACCAGACATTTCACCCAGGTTGCCACTGGAAAGGGACTGTGTGTACAGCGGGCCTTACTGGTGAACAAATAAGTATAGCACTATTTGTTTTTCTTCGTGTTAGATCCCTCAGAAATACACTATACAGTAAACTCTCAGTTTACCAGAACTCAAGCAACCAGAAAAAAATCGAAGAAATACAGTACAGTATGAACAATTCAGTTTTTCATGTGTTGCACTTTCTGATTTCCCCCAGTAGAAACATACCTTACGTTTTAGAGTTTTAAGTTTTAAAAAGGAAGATACAAATAAATTCCTTCTCTCCCCAACCTGAGAACAAGTCAGACTAAACAAGTCAAGTCACTAAAATGTCAACACTCACTCCGTACTCAGTCAGTTTGCATCAGATTGCGCATTCTCTCTGATTTCACACACACACACACACACACACACACACACACACACACACTCTCTCTCTCTCTCTCTGTCTCTCTAGCTTTCATACATGCATTCACTCACTCCGATCTCTCACATACACTCTCTTCAGGTTTCATATATCTCTCCAGTCTCTCACACACAGTCACTTCTGCTTTCATACATGAATTCACTCTCTTCTCTATTCAGTTCATTCACTTCCACTCCACTCAGTGTGCCACTGAAAACCGATGTTCTTTGTGTTTCACTGTTGCAGTCATCTCACTTGGGTTATCTGCCTGCAGGTAGCCCTTAGTCGGCCCGAATACCAGAGTCTTGGGATTTCTGCATTGGTTGCAGTCTCAGTCTCCTCTTCCATGACGTCAGGTCGTCAGGGGTATAAATCATGCAGCCGATGCCATTACATCAGTCTTTCTTGTCGGGAAAGAGCCCGAAGCAGAAGCAGTTCACAAGTGCCAGTTGGCCGCTACCTGAAATTTTCATTTTTCATTCAACTTTCAGACCTGAAGTTTTCTAAAGCTAAGTACCCTGTTGGGGATTCTTTTTTCTTGCTCTAATCAATGTCAGAAAAAATTAAGAATTGTCCTGCCTGTGGAGAGCAAATACCTCAGAGATTTTCATTCTTACTGAGTCACCTGTTTAGGCCCAGACCACGACATCCCTAGCTGTCTGTTTTGTGCCTTGTTTAACACCCGAACCATTCATCGTTTGGCTATTTTTGTAGCTAAATTTTTTCGCTCTCATTCTCCATATTCTGAAATGGCTTCAGTAAGCCATTGGACTACCGATCTTCCGAAAAAGCACACAAAGACTGAGACAGACCGCATAGGTCAAAAAGCTAGTCACCAGTCCGCTGGTACTCATTGAGGTGCCTTTGCAGTCCCTGATGTCCACTTCTAAAGATTCGCAGGCCTCTGCTGAGACCCATTTGGAGTCCGGAATACTGCGAGATGCTTCTTCGACTAGGGAACCTGCGGATGTCTCTACCTTGGATGGGTCCGGAGCCGCTGTGCAGGCAATGGCTTCTGAGGGTGTATTTTGACCTACTGATATTCATATTAAACCGACAAACTTCATTTCCATCTAAAACTACCAAGTTTTTCAGGCCCAGCGTTCGCACTACACCTAGAAAACAAATGTCCAAAGCACTTGCTCAAGCTCCCATGCCACAAAAACAAATGCTTAGAATGGCTGAAGACCTTATTACTCTAATTAGGGGAAGCCAGCCTTCCCCTGCCAAAAGACAAAGAATTGAATTTTCTTCTGATTCTACAGACCCAGGAGTCTGATGACTCTGACCCTTCTGATTACCAGGACATACCCTTATCTATGTATGAGGACTCAGATGCAGAAGAAACCATTCCCTCTGCCTCCCCTCCAGAGGATTTTTCTTTTGGTGAAACCTTGCATACCTTAAGAGAGCATTTCCGCTGGGAATGCCAGGACTGTCCTCAGTCCAAAAAGAGACTCAGAATTTTTAGATTTGCCTCAGCACAGGCCTCTAGCTATACCCCCTCTCCTGGATATTGTAGATGATGTCTTCTTGGAGTCCAGTCTTACTCCTGACACCTTACCACCAGCTCCTAGAAAACCTGACCGGTACTACAGAGTACCTGACTCTCACAAATTTCTCTTTAAGAATCCTACTGTGGATCCGGAAACCATTTCCCAGGGACCTAAAGGCATTAAGGCTACTACAGCCAAAAACCCTACCCCTTCAGACAGGGATTCTAGACCTTTAGACAGGATTGGGTAAGAAGGTATATACCTCTGCAACTCTTGCCATCAGGGCTTTGAATTGCCATTTTCACATGTTGAAGTACCAGCAACATATTATGGAACTAATAAAATAAAAATGGTGTTACTTCCAGATTGTGCAGAAAATAAAGATTTACAAGAGTTAATGCATTCTGCAAACCAAGTTAGTAAACATACTTTGCAGTGTGAGTTTGATGCCTTAGAAGCATCTTGCAGGGCTGCTGTCACTTGGTCTGTACTGAGAAGACATGCTTGGCTAAAAGAACAAGTCTTGCCTGATCATGTCAAAGCAAAATTACTAGATGCTCCATTAAATCAGAAGCGTTTGTTTGGCACAAAATCAGAAGAAGTTCTTAAAAAGATGGAAGAAAAAGCTAAATCTATGCACACTGTCAAAGATTTCTTACAGATGCAGCCACCTAGATTCAGTAGGCATTCGCCTTCAAAAAACTGGTCCTTTCCAGTCCCTCTCAGCCCA
This sequence comes from Protopterus annectens, assembly GCF_019279795.1. Lineage (NCBI taxonomy): Eukaryota > Metazoa > Chordata > Ceratodontiformes > Protopteridae > Protopterus > Protopterus annectens. Next base: position 199,097,756 of record NC_056732.1, on the reverse strand, counting down.
AACCCAGGGAAACAGACCACCAAGATTACAGTCTCAGGATATGCAGAGATCTAAACAATGGAGTGTTTCCACCTCAAAAACGGAGTGGTAAGCCACCCCCATATGGAAAAAGTTCATAATGACTTTCCAGTTATCCTTCCCAGCCATGCCCAAGTACTTGCACCCCTAGGAGGAAAACTTGCACTTCATGCAAAAAACTGGATGACCGTTACTCAGGACCGATGGGTTCTAAACATTGTATCCCAGGGATACAGATTCTACTTCCACTCACTGCCAACTCCAAGCGGGTTGCCAGACCTTCCTCAAAACCAGTGGGCAGAGGCTCAAAAGCAAGTACTTTCCCTTCTCCATATCAGGGCTATTCAACCTGTTCCAGTAGAACAAAGGGGACAAGGTTTCTACTCCAGACTGTTTCTGGTGCCCAGAAAAGAGGGTTCTTGGCACCCTATCCTGGATCTGTCTATTCCCAGCACCTTTTTGGTGGTCCCAAAATTCAAAATGCTTACACTGCAACAGGCTCTATGCACTTCCCTTTGGCTTATCTACTGCGCCCAGAGTATTCACAAAATGCCTGGCTCCAGCCATTGCACTGCAGGCAGCGAAATATTAAAATCTACCCATACTTGGACAATTGCCTGATTCAGATGGACAGTCAGGAATTGCTACTTCAGCACCTGGGCATTTGTAAAAGGACTTCTAACTTCACTGGGATACACCATCAACGAAAAGAAATCACAACTGGTGCCCAACCAACAAATTGTATTCCTGGGAGGAAGCTTGAACACAACTTCCCAGATGGCATTCCTCACTCCAGAAATGCAGGTCCATTTGACAAACTGTTTCAAACTAATGGCCAACAAAACCCAGCTATCTGCAAGGAAAATACTGCAGTGATTCCTATCATTAACTTGTCTAAGGGCAGAGTTCCTTTGATGGGCAGAAGTATGCAACCACAACAAGGGACTTCCTTTCACTCAACCCATCGCCGCCCAAACCCTGACAACAGACACACAAGACTATGCATGGGGGGCTCACATGGCAGGCAAATGCATTTAAGGCAAATGGAGCCCAGGACAAATTCTCCTGCATATCAATCGAAAAGAGATGCTAGCTATACAGAATGCTCTGACAGTCTTCAAATACCTTATCCTTCCAGGACAGCTCCTGATAAAGACAGACAACACCACAGTTATGTGGTACGTAAACAAGCAGGGCGGAACTCATTCTTACCCACTCTGCAGATTAGCCATGGGTCTGTGGAACACAACCTTGAGCATCCAAGCTCAATTCCTGCTAGGCAAGCAAAATTCACCGGCAGACGACTTAAGCAGAAAACTACAGGACCCTCTTGAGTGGAAACTGGACCCCAATTCATTCAAACTTCTAACCCAGAGGTGGGGAACACTGGTTGGACCTTTTTGCCTCCCCCCAAAACCACCAATTGAGCAAATTTTGCTCCAGCAACCTTCACAGCAGAGCCTGGAAGGTGGACGCCCTATCCTTTACATGGGAAAACCTCTCAATTTATGGCTTTCCTCCTCTGCCCCTCCTCTCAAGAGTACTACTCAAGATCAAACAGGACAGGCCAAGGGCAATCCTTATTGCACCAGACTGGCCACGCCAGCGCTGGTACTCACTCCTATGCAGTCTGACAGCAGTGCCACCCTGGCACCTACATCAGACATCTTCCTTGCTGTCTCAGCAGGAGGGACAGATTTTGCATCCACAGTTACAAACCATAAACCTTGCAGCCTGGCTTATTCCCTAAATGCACCACGAGCATCCCTCAGCAAACAGGTGCTGGACGTCATCCTTGAGGCCAGAAGGCCTAGTACTAGGAAATCCTATGCTGAAAAGTGGAAAAGATATTGTTCTTGGAGTCAGTCTCAAGGAAAGGGCACAGCTGTGCCCAACTTGCCTCAAATCCTTGATTACCTAGCAGTGTTCTCCACAGAGGCCTATCCTTCTCATCCATTAAGATTCATGCCTCTGCCATCTCAGCTCATTATAATACTGAGCTTCCTCTCTTTTCTCACCCTCTCATCAAACATTTCCTGAGAGGAGCTAACAATTTAAGACCCCCTAGCAGAGCTCCCACCCCGACCTGGGACCTTAACTTTGTACTGGAGAAGCTCACACTCCCCCCCCCCCCCCTTTGAACCTGCTGCTTCAGCAGAGTTAAAATTCCTTTCTTGGAAAACAGCCTTACTTCTAGATATTACTTCAGCAAGAAGAGTGTCCTGAGTTACAGGAAGTAATGGTGGTGGAGCCCTTCATTATTTTCCAAGCTGAGAGGGGTTCCCTCAGGACTAACCATTCCTTTATGCCCAAGCTGGTATCCAGTGTGGCTTTAAACCAACCCATCCATTTGCCAGCCTTTTTCCCCTAATCCTCAGAATAAAGGGGAAAGGATCCTGCACTCCTTGGAAGTGCACGGGCAGCTCCGGTTCTACCTTGACAGGACTAAGCCTTTCAGAAAATCTGACCAGCTACTAGTCAGCTTTGTGATAGGGGCAGAGGGCAAGGCCATTTCAAAGCAAGCCATTTCCAAATGGATAGCACACTGCATCCATTTCTGCTACAAGCACCATGGAAAACCTACCCCTCTGGGAATCGGAACTCATTCCACTAGAGCTACTTCAACCTCTACAGCATTTTTCAGGGGAGTCCCTACCAGGGACATCCTGGAAGCTGCAACCTGGAGTTCTGTACACACCTTCACCAAGCATTACCACTTACCTAATTTTGTTTTCTGAATCCAGAGCTGGATTTGCTACAGCAGTCTTACAAGGCCTGCTAGACAGCCCTAACACCTCTTGACTGCCTTCACCCTTCCTCAGCTTTGGGAATCAACCCAAGTGTGATGACTGCAACAGTGAAACATGAAGAACATAGTACAGTTGTGTACACTTATCATAAATGTAGATGTTTGAGTGTATTCACTGTTGCAGTCCTGGTTTCCCTCCCTCCATCCCCCTGGTTTTCTATATCCTTTCTACCTATCCTCTTTATGGCCATCTTTTATGGCAGGGGTATTTACTTTTTACTGGAGGTGTTCCACTCCAAGTAATAGCTTCCTATTTTGGGGGCTCCTGACATCTGGGGCAAGAAAAACTGATGTAATGGCATCGGCTGCATGTTTTATATTCCTGACGACCTGACGTCATGGAAGAGGTGACAGCAACCGATGCAGAAATCCCAAGATTCTGGTATTCGGGCCGACTGAGGGCTACCTGCAGACAGATATCCCAAGTGTGATGACTGCAACAGTGAATACACTCAAACATCTACATTTATGGTAAGTGTACACAACTGTACTTTGTGTGCCACACTTTGTAGTGGAAATATAAGTTTAAATATTATTAATCCAGCCAGGCTTTTAATTACTGTATTTCAATATTAAAATCAAATCAATGCAGTGTTTCTGGTATGGCATAGTATAGGGTACAGTATTTGTCAGGTCTGCTTTTAATAGTAACTCTCAAGCAACTAGAAACTACACTTATCCGGCATCTACCAATCCCCATGGGTGCCAGTTAACTGAGAGTTTACTGTATCTGATGTCTGTATTTATCTGATGTCTGTATTTATCTGAACAGGGTAAAGTTTAATAATCTGTATCAAGCTTATTAAATCAGACATTTAGATAGACATAAATATTGAAGAGAATGAACATTTGCAGTACATTCTACAGTTGTACTTCCTTCTAAGACATCCAGGGCACTGTAATAAAAGTGGAGATCACTTTGACTGTGTATTGAGAGGTTTATCAGTCATGGTGCTGTAAAAGTGTCAGTGCTACTTGCAGAAAATAACAGGAGATTAATAAATGAATGAATGTCCTTTAAGGCTAATTTGCATTGTAAATTAAGGTGTTTGAAAGACTTTGTTTTGTGTGACGTTCTCATAATGATACCAATACTACCTGAATTCAGGTATGTTTTCAATTAGATGGATTCTCATTCAGACATAATCCTGTGCAGGACCCAAACTCCTGAACCAGAGTCTTAAAATCTAGTGGCTTGTTTGATACATTTCTCCAGTATCAAGAAGGCATTTATCGCACCAGGAAATAAAATGAGGCACCTGTACATCAATAAGATGTTAATAAAGTTTCATTACTCAGTGCTCACTAGTAAGTCATGATGTCAGTCCAGATGAAGCTTTGCAATTGTTTTGCTCAAGCTACTGAGCAGTGGTGATTATCTTAAGTTTATGCCGTGTAAGTACCAAACAAGTATAGGCAGACCGCAGTAGTAAACTAAGCTGGTAATGTGAACAGTTTTTTTTTTTATTTGTTTAATACCGAAGATTCAGTTGAGTGTATTTGCCTTTTTTCAGGGACATTTAGAGAGATGGATACCAACTGATATCTGAGGTAACTAGATGATTATAGGAGGGAAAATTCTTAAGGGTCTCAGGACTGGAACACTAATGCGGCAGGATTGGTTTCGACAATCGGGAATGGCACCTGAAGAACTAAGCATCTCTGCACTGCCTGAGAAACCGAGACCATGTAGGATCAAATAGTCCTTCGCATCTTACAAGAAAAGACAGGGAGAGGTGGGTGGGTTGTATTGGACAGAGATGAATAAAAGGATCTAGTGTTATGGTAGGTACATAACTTTTGTATCCTATTCATTTATAGCATCTGATCAAACATATGGGTCAGAATCCCCAACTGCAATATGTCCCGGAAGGCCTCGTGGCTGGAAATCGTTTAGGATATTAGCACTTAAGGATGCTCTAGCCCTTGAGAAGCATTCATTACTTAATGACCGATGACGGTATGCATGGAGGACCAGGTGTCTCTTATGGTAGAGGTAGACATTGCCCATGTGGAGTGCATTTTTGGTTTACAGGGTAAGGACTTGTTTTGATGAGCATAAATGAAGGAGATGTAGGCTGACAGCCATCTGGATAGAAAAACGTTTGATACCCTTTGTCCAAGATTATTGGGAGCAAAGGAGACAAACTGCTGTTTGTCTTTTCTAAAGGGCTTTGCTTTGCGAAGGTAGAAGAGCAACTGTCTGTGAGCATCTAAGGTTTGCAGAGTGTATTCGCCTTTGTTAGTATAGTTGGGAAAGAAAATCGCAGATGAAGAGCTTGTGTTATGTTAAATTCTGAAGCAACTTTAGGAATAAAGGCCCATATGTTGTATTGGACAGGCTTGAATAAAAGGACCTAGCATTATGTTATGTACATAACTTTCATATAATAGATGTTCATGTGAGTTGGTTACTGTTGCAGTACAATTTACCTCCTCTCTTTACTACTTGTTTTTCTGAGTCTCCCTGAGGCTGTGGTGGAGTGTACCCCTCTATTCCTCTTCAGTTTGTCTCCACTCAAACTCCCACATACATCCCTTTCACAGTGCCTCAAATCTCCTCAGGTCTGAATAGATTGAGGAAATCTAGGAGATAAGATCTAATGACTAGATTTTGTTTCAGAGGTATGGTGCGATGGATCCTGCCTTGTCAGGACTTTGCCTGACAATCAGTCGGGGATGTCTTCTCAGGCTGGACCTTGGGCTGAAAAGATCTGAAGGGAGTATGTCAGATACCTGTTTTTTTTTACTGGGAACTGTCCGAGAGAGGGAAAGGTCCTAAATTCTGAAAATTTGGCTGGACATCAGATCCTCTGTGACAGAATTTTATTGTTGAGTACTAATGCAACAGTGATCCAGACATATATTATAGTAAGTATCTTACACAATTTTAGTGTCTCACTATTATTAGGGATTGAAACATTGCAGTGTATACATGGGTGCTAATCTCAGAAAGGGCTAAGCAAGCCATGTTTGTTGAGATAGCGGATTTAGTTCTAATCTTGATAGTTCTTTCTTTAAAGAACAGAACAAATTAATTACATTTGTGTGAAGAAAACATTATTCTCTTGGATCATTTTCTTGCTGCAGAAATTTCTTGCTGTAGAACTAGCCTTATGTTTGGAGCTGCTGAATGGTGAGGGATCATGTTGCACCAAGGAGTGGTGGTCAGAATCAGGGCCAGGCCCGACTCCCCCCCCCCCCCCGGTGCAGTTTCCATCCATGCCTGCCAGCCATCAATCCCACATCCCTAGGCCCTGAGGCCACCTAATAAAATGCAGTAGGTTTTCCTGACCAGATCCACAATCACCCCCCCCAACACTTTGGTGTGTGGCTTGGCAAGTCACTGTTCAGACTCTGGTCATCGTTGTTGTAGTACTAACGTCGTCCCTCTGTGCCACGTAGTCAAGTCAGGGCCTGACTTTTCCTCCACTTTTTCCCTACTCTTCAGTATTCTTGAATACTTCAACTCACTATTTTTTACATCCACCAGACTGACGAGTTCTCACAGTCTGATCTCTGTGGTATGGTATGACAGCGTTATGGAAGCTTGGGGTTCTTAAAGCCCACACTGAAGAGTAAAGTTGACTACAAGTCATCAGTAATGTTATCCCTTGCAGTTCAGTTTCACGGTATATCTTCCTTATAGTTTATCTGACCTTTAAGGAAAATTTATATTAATACAAGTCTGGTCACAGGCTGTTAAACTGGAGAATGCCTGAGACCAGTATGTCAGACACAGTGCAATACATGTCTTCAAGAACATCACTGGTATGACAAGCTGTATTGCCAAAGGCCTTATGGTTCTCAGAATGATAGCTTTTTCCTGGTGCCCTTAGTGAAGAGAATAATTTCAAAACATGTGGAGAATTGTAGGAAATTGTTTTGCTTTATTGTAGTTGTGTGAAATGTGTCTCATTCTAAGGAGAATGCATTATGTATAAATAATGTTATTTTCTCATTGGTTAAATAACTTTTATCTGTAGATATATAGGATTATCCGTCCACCACCACACAAAAACTCTGTAGGAACATTAAAGCCAGAACATTTGTTTAATGTCTTAAAACCATAACAGATATGATTCTGTAGTGTGAGTACATTTTTGAGTTGGTACTTAATATGTATGTGCATTTTGGAGGCTACATGGTGTCATGATGCTTTTTTGGTCCTCTTTCCCACTGCCTGATGACCATCAGCTCCCCTTCCATGTTATCATGCAATTCTACTGGTGAGGAGCTGTTGTTCAGGCAGCCTTCATGATTTTCACCTTGCCTTAACCTCTTTACCCTTACAGCAACTTGGGTGAGCTGGGCTCTTGCAACAGCAGACTTATCTGCACTTTTACGCCTCCGTCTGTCTCACTGATGAGTCCATACTGCTTTGTGGACTGTTTTCTGTCTTTGGAACGTTTTGTGCTGCATGTTGGCTTCTGTTGGCTATCAGCAGAATGGGGCACACCCCTCAAATAGCAAACCAGCATTGACTACTTCAGCCCTTCCTGTGTCTGGGTTCCTAATGAATCCTGGATCATCTGGGTCACATTTGGGGCTTTATCCCACTGCGCAACACAACTAGCAAGCATTTTGTCATGATGCTGAATGAAATATGCATGTGTCATTCCTGTTATATTTAATGTGTATTACTTGACTAGGCTCCATCAGAGTTGCTCATCTCTTTCAGTTTACTTAATGGCACCCCAGTATCTCCTGTGGTTGTTGTTTAGTTAGTACATAAGAGGATTACTCTTCCATTGTACAAATGCAGTTCTGCAGTAGCAGGAACTGTGTGTGCTGACAGCATCCAGTTTGCAAAACATCACCAGATTCTCAGGATTACATTGCATTAGTGGGCCCATATCTCTCAGCTGTTCAGATTTTCACAGGCTGTCCAGAATTTTTACTCAGATTTTTGGTCTGTCCCTCATAAAATTATTTTTTATTTATTTATTTTTTCTGGGAAATCATTTGTAAATCATTGATGCTTGAAGTCAGAAAATGACGATAGACATTTGAGTTTTGGACTTCAGAAAATTAAAGCTAATGCAAAACATGTTATATTGACTAAGCTTGTAAGAGTAATATTTCAAAATTGTCCCCATTTTTGGGCCTTTAGTGCCCCATTATTTATGGCTTTGTCCAGATTTCGTGCTGTAAGAGGTTGCGAGGTATTAATGGGCCTGCTGTTTTATTTCCTGCACTTGTGTTTGTGGTGGCTGCGGGAGAGTAGTGTCACAGTGAAACAGTTTTCTAACATGTTTTAGAGTTGTGAAAACATGTAAATTGTATAAAAATCACAGTGTACCTTACTTACAGCACTGTTCGCTACCTAGTCTTTTGTACAGCTTGTAGTAGCTGTACAAAATGATATGCTTATTAAAGTTGCATGTATGTAGGCTGTAAACCATGTCTGAGTGGCCCATAAAGAATATTAATGCCAATTTCTGTGACTTGGTAACAATCACAGGTATTGTCTGTCTGTTAAACCAACTACGTAAATGTTCTGTAATGCACATGTTGGAGTGGTATATTACTCTTGTAACATAACGTCATGTAGGTTAATGGTAGTGGAAAAAGAAGACTGAAAATTTAGATAGATTTTGTGCACTGTTAAATAGCATATTTCAGTAAATTTTGTGTTTTGGGGAGGGAGTTTATATAAGAAGCAGGCAGCTTTCAATCCCATTAGGAAAAAAATGAAATATTTGTAAAAATGAACTGTTATGTTGAACAGGTGAAAATATTTTAAATGAGCTGTGTCTAAGTTATGTTTTTCCATACTTTCATGAGTTGTTCTGTTGTCTCCACCCAAAACAGATGGGTAACATTTTAAAGGAATGTTTTGCTTAGGGTGATACTTCAGACATCTGGGTTGGATTTCCTTCAGCATTAATGAAGTATTTGTTTTTACTTTAATAAGCCCTCAAAACGAATTAAAGGAAGCTGCCAAAAATCTTTTTGCAGTTCACTTAAAGCATACTTTATTTTTCACTCATTTTACCAATAAAGAAAGAAAATTAATCATGATTTTTTTCGAAATACCATCTTTTCCCTGGCAGACGCGTGCAACAGTTAAAAGTGTAGAAATGTGACTAGAAGTCAGAGCGTTTTTCATTCTGTGGCCTAAAATGCATTGAGTTAAATATTTTTATACTGCTTCCATGAGAGCATTACTTAAGGCATTCAAAAGCTTATTTGTAAGGGAGACCTGAGGAATGGTTCCCACAAATGTAAATAATGGAAAAATGCATAAATTAACTGAATCTGGCAAATGTGTATGCATTGCAGTAAGTTAGTGATTACCATTTATCATCTGAAAAAAACAAGTCGTTTAGCACTACAAAGTTCTCTGGTGACATAATATAAAATATACTGGCTGCCTATGACAGGTGTGCCTTTCTTGTTCTGTTAGGTATAGGGAGTGGTGTGTACCTTGTAAATGGACCATGCACATTTTAAGATAAAGTGTGCTATTATTCACTGGGAGACCTGCCACTGAAACAATGGGAAATGCTTGTTGTTACATGTGTGAGGCACATGAGCTGTCTAGGACATCTGCTCTCACCGTGCAGGAGTGAAAAATATGAAAGTTGTTTTGCATTCAGTGGATACTAACCTAAGAGTATTTTTTATTTTTTGGGGGGGTACCGTCAACAGTATTAAAAATATTCACTTAAATTCATCCATCCACAACCCCTTTTCCCATTTTTACACAAATGTAGGTGTTAAATGATCAAGAGCTAAATTCATCTACTTGTGATGTCTTTGTTGAAAATGAATTTCAGTTGGTGAGCTGTTTATTCTGTCATCCGTTCTATATGTGAGTTATATTGTATATGTGTTGTTTTTAGGATGTGTAAGCATTCATATTGTCCCTGTTCTGTGTTATGATGCCAGATTGTAAAATATTCTTCATAATGTAGTGTGTAAGACTGAACTTTTAAGATGCATTCTATGAGGCTGTGGATTTGGGTTTTTATCCCCCCCTTCACCCCTGTTTCATAGATAGCCTCAGGGCTAACTGATAAAACTACCGAGAATATGTATTGCACAAAAAATTTGCCAAGTTTACATCTCTTTCTATGGCAAAACTGCACTGAGTTTCAGAAAGTCTAAGAGATTGGCTGTGTGAATGTATCAGACATCAGAAAGGAGGAATCTGTAGAGAATGAATGGTGTGGGCATTCTCAGGAGAGGCATCTGCTCCTGGAGGGAAGTGTCTGGTGGTGGTGCCATAGATTTGTAAGGGAGAGGGCAGTAAATGTTAACTTTGTGTTTGTTATTTAAAAAAGATTTCTTGGGTCGAGCTGCACAGCACACATCAGAAATAACATTTGCTGTATAACCGAAGACTGAGAGGAGTGTGGGTAGTAATGCAACATAAATCACAGCTGTAAGTTCAAAGACAACTGAAAGGAGAGACAAGCATACAGTGCACAAGAAAATAAAAACATATGTAAGGTGTGGGTTGAATTGTATGTACTTTGTATGCAGTAGGGGGTATAGTGGGATAAACAGTAAGACTGTTAAAGATAAGGTGATGTGAGTTTGTATTTTCTCACATGGCAGACATATGAGATGCAGCAGACAAGCAGCAGGTGTTTAAGGAAGTCTAGGACTTCAAGATGGTTTTATGCATGCTTTGCACTAAATGGCAGACAATTACAGTTTTTATATCTGTGCTATCCTGCTGTAAACACAGCTATACATTCTGTGGCAGGACTTTGAAATTGCTGAGCACATCGCACGTTTAGATATCTTGAGTTACACTTAGGACTTAAAGCATGCAAGCTCTAACTAAACACTGAAGTAGAACCGTGACAGCTTTTGTTGTCTTTGAGGTGTGATTTTTGTCCATGAGCCCCTTCCTGTCATCTGCCCTTCACGGTCATCAAGTTAGTTGTAACATCCCCCACTCTGGGCCAGTAATCAAGGAGCTTGAGTCCTCACCACTGACACTGTAGAGGACTGTTGACTTAGAGTACAAATGGATACACTCAGTATGTCCAGATGCAGACCTCTCTGCATCAAGCACAATTTTCCTTAAGAGCACACAGGAAACACGGTCAGCCCAGGGTCTGGATTTCTTTACATCTGTCGTCCCTCCAGGGTCCCAGTAAGGCTCCCCACTAGCACAGTTACAGTGTTGTCCTCAGCTAAGTGTCCAAGCCAAGTTCTCCAGCACCCTCTCTGTGAAACCAGTGCTTTGTGTCCCTGCACCAAGTAGCTCACACACACACACACACGCACGCACACTAACCTTGAGGGAAGACGAGAATTCTTTGATCATATTTAAGGAAGTACAGCTCAAAGTGGTGCCTTTACTTCTGTTAATCATGCTGTGCCCATATGAGCAGCACAAGTCTGTGACTGTGTCAGGTTGGTTATCTAGACTCAACCAATGAAAAGTCATTCTATATCACAAAAGGACAGAAACCTTCCACTTGGGCATTCTATTCACATCAGTAGTGTGTAACTGCAAAGTCATCTGATGTATCAGGTTATGAGAAGGGTATGCCTTTTTGCAGAAGAATGGATTGTTCATGGCACCAGCTTCAGTCAAATATTGTGTTTGGGTAGTAATGGGAGAGTGGGTTTGATCTAAATTACATTATAATACCTGTGTCTTTTACTGAGTACTACTGAAATAAGTAGAGTTTTTCTGTAATCATTTACAGGTTATTTAAAGACAACAGACCACACAGTTGCATTCTTTGTTACAAACAATGTATGTTAACCATGATGGAGGCTGCAGCAATGGAAGAAGAGGGCAAACGTCAAGTGAGGGCATGTATGTTTTGTGTGTAGGGAGTCGGAAGGTTGTTTCAGTGTAATGACTATGAGCTTTCACAGAAGGTAGAGGTAATAAGCTGAAAACAGTCAGCAGTTGAGTGGAAAAATCTTCACAGGTTGCTTATTTTAAATTTTAGCAACTATAGTAGAAAAATTCATGACCTTAAAATATTAATTCATCTGAATATTGACTGCTGATTTCTTCAGTAGAATGTCTTGTCATTGTTGGTGAAAGCAACCTTATCAGTCTGCGCATAATGTTTTTCTTTTTCAGACATTCCTTGCAGAGCTAAAGAAAAGATTTCTGCACAGTCCAGGTAGGTTAGGAAACCAGAAGTATAAACAAAAGAACTTTAGTCCTTTTTGGTAATGTGGCATAGATTTTTGATAACCTTGCAAGTTAGCCGAGTTCAAGGTCACTTTCCTTCAGTGGCTAGTATTTAACAAACTGGTCATCATTGTAGTTGTCGGAATGTGTATCATTTATGTGTATCATTTTTGTGGATGGAATATAGTTTCAATGTAGGCCAGGAATTTTGTGGCACAGTAACAAGCTATTAAGCTAAATTATGATGACTTGGGATTGAAACCTGTCAAGGGCAGGTGATGCAGCTATGATGACAGCCAGCATTCAGTAATATTTATATTATGTATAGGAAGTAATTTTGCTTGCCATTCAGTTCCTGGCCAGGAAGCAGATTAGACCGCTTGAAAAGATGGTCATGGAGACTGTTTATAATTGTTCCAGAACAGTGAATGTGATTACTACAAAGTTATTAGGTTAAAACATTTGAAAGTGGCAGTAATTGTGAGCATAGGTTCATAGGTTCATAGGTTTATACTAGGCTATCTGCCCTAAGGCATTTATAAGCCTAGCCCAAATTATTGTGGCTTACGCCACCCCTTATATGAAAAAATACTGTGCCCATTAGTTTGTTGTGCCTCTGTCCAGCAGTGACACAAATGA